>NC_090248.1:12513456-12545956 GCF_037325665.1 Littorina saxatilis
GATTACCTGCATTCACTAACATCTAAAACTGTCTGACAGAAAATCTCTTGTTCAAACAGCTAATAACAGAAAATGTGCGGATGAGTGAGTGCGAGCATGTGTGTGTTGTGTTGTGTGTGTGTGTGTGTGTGTGTGTGTGTGTGTGTGTGTGAGTGTGAGTGTGTGTGTGCGTGTGTGTGTGCCGTGTGTGTGTGTGTGTTAGGAGCTGTGTATTGCCCCCAGTGTGTTGAAAGCCAACGATATTGATTATTTCAAAAGTGGCGCAACTGTATTTATATTTACCATGTCACAGTTGTTGGGAAAGGACTTCATTTGTACGAGTACATAGCACATTCCCACTCAGGCGGTAATCAGTTCCTCGTCTTGTGAGGTTTAATACGTGTCACCCTGGCCGATCGAACAACACAAAACAAACACCATGAATAAAATCACGTACCCCCAGTCAACAGCCTGTCTGTTTCCTATACAGAATGGGAATTGTCGACTCAAATAATTTCTCAGAACAACACAAGCGTGAGATAGGCTACGCAAATAATTCAGCACAAACTCTGCACAGACACCGGGCAGACTTTTGATTTTTCTTATGTGTGCAAGTGGAAGAATTTTAATCTTGAAAGCTTGAATGAATCTGCGGTGATTGACTCGATGGAATACACGGCAGCAAGGATTGTACCTGTAATGCGTCAATGACCGGTGACTATGCCTGGCCTTAAGCGCACGCTCCCTCTACCCCCCGCGGGTTAGGGGGAAGAATTTACCCGATGACCCCCAGCATGTCGTAAGAGGCGACTAACGGATTCTGTTTCTCCTTTTACCCTTGTTAAGTGTTTCTTGTATAGAATATAGTCAATTGTTGTAAAGATTTTAGTCAAGCAGTATGTAAGAAATGTTAAGTCCTTTGTACTGGAAACTTGCATTCTCCCAGTAAGGTAATATATTGTACTACGTTGCAAGACCCTGGAGCAAATTTTTTATTAGTGCTTTTGTGAACAAGAAACAATTGACAAGTGGCTCTATCCCATCTCCCCCCTTTCCCCTTTATAACCTTCGTGGTTGAAAACGACGTTAAACACCAAATAAAGGAAGAAAAGAAACGCTCCCTCCAAAGTTTCGTGAACACAATTCGAGTCACCATCTCAGATTTGGCCAGGGTTTTTTGAGGGATAAGACCACCCCTTGAGACTCGGACAAGCCCCTATCAAAAGTAAAGTAAATTTTAAGGGGCTTTAATTAGTGTCCATCAGGTCTTAATTGCCTATATTGGACATGAATTGGTTTATACGATTCGAGTTTTACGCCCTCACGGCTTTTTGATGTTTGCGTGTTTAGGTGGTATCAGCCATCTGCACTTATGGTAGAATGACCAAGATCTTTAACGTGCCATTGTGGTGACACGGGGGTGGGAGATGGATACCGTCTCTGGGTCTGCACATAAAGTTGACCCGTGTCCGTCCCGGCCCGGATTCGAACCAGCGACCTCTCGATCACAAGTCCAGTGCTCTACCACCTGAGCTACCCGGGCCCCCCTATCAAAAGTAAACAGACACGTGTACTATAACCACCCTCTCCTCCCCACACCACCACCACCTTCCTTACAAACCCTTTTTTTCACATATCTCAACCATTCGCAACCTCACACCCTATCATCAGCACCATCAACAAACCCAAAATACAACATGACCAAAAGGGCAACAATGGCCAAAAGAGTCACAAAAGCTGAGTATTACGCACACAATGGTGTCTATCGCGTTACCGCTTGGGAATCAATTGCTCCGCGCGCAGGTCGCTCTAAATCTCGTCATCAAATCTCTGCCGTATGACGTCAGCATACGACATGGGTTGAGTTTCCTCCGTCTTTTCCCTCCGCCCACCGCCACTACTCTCTGTCTGTCAGTGTCTGCCTCTGCCTCTGTCTCTCTCTTTCTGTCTGTCTGTCTCTCTCTCTGTCTGTCTCTCTCTCTCTCTGTCTCTGTCTCTCTGTCTCTGTCTCTCTCTGTCTCTGTCTCTCTGTCTCTCTGTCTCTCTGTCTCTCTGTCTCTCTCTCTCTCTCTCTCTCTCTCTCTCTCTCTCATACAAGATAAACAGTTTGCAGTATTTGATAAACGCTTCAACAGCGACACTCTGGTTCTGTAATTCTGTTCCCAAATGGAATGGGTTTTTGGCTCTTGTACTTGTAGAAGCATATCACAAGAAACGGTGAATATTCTGCATTCGACCTTTTCGAAGGAATGACGAAATAAAATTCTTATTTGCTACGGTTAGTCATGGCCAGGTTCGGTCACTGTTGTCAGGCAGGGGCGGAGCAGTTAAGCCAGAGGGGGGGGGGGGAGATTACAACCTGGGGTCCAGGGGTAGACCCCTTGTGGGGTCTGGGGGGCAAAGCCCCCCTGAAGCTGAAGAGTTTTAGCTATTTTATGAACAATGTATGGCTTATCCTTGATTTTAAACATGATCAACTGGTATCAGCAGCCACTCATTATTTCTTTTAAAGTTAGTATCAAATCTTTTGTTTTGGGACGGCCGGGGGGGGGGGGGTTCCGGAACCCCTGTAATCCCTCCCTAATCCGCCCCTGTCAGGGTTAAATGTTCACGTTTTTCCTCCATTTCTCACGTCCACAATGAAATATTTTCGATATGACAAGGCACATTTTTATCATCATCATCATCATCATCATCATCATCATCATCATCATCATCATCATCATCATCATCATCATCACAAGACGTCAACCCCTGAATATAGGTCAAAACCGTTGAAGGTTTGACCTACATCATTTAAAGAACAGCCGTGTTCTGGCCCAAGCCCTTCTAAGCCTATTGAAAACGTTCCGTTCATTTTTGAGAACAATGGATAAAGAGGCTTGTTCTAAGGACTGAGTTTGTTACAAGTATTCGGTTATTTATTTTTATCTGAAACCACTTTAATTTTGTTTCTTGAATTTTCCTAGTAACGTTAAATATTTTTGGCCATTCAACTGGTGTTAATAGTAATTTATGTAATTTTTGCAAAGTTGAAAAAGATTCGATTTACCATTACTTATGCAAGTGCCAACATGTCAGAACCTTTTGGGCTGAGTTTGAACAATTTCTAAAAAGGAAATGTGACAACTGTATTAGACTAAACCTTACTGATAACTTGATACTTTTTGGTTTTGACAGTAACATAAAGACAGATCAAGGCTTTGATTTCATACTCTTGAACGCTAAATTTTTTGTTTATAAATGTAGAATCAATAACATCAGACCATGTTTACGTGTATTTTTGAAAGAATTATCTTATCTACATAAAATTGACCAATATGTTTACAGTATTCATATGAAACAATATCAGTTTACCCTTAAATGGGCTCCATATAATGCATTATTAGCTGCCATATAAATTATGTATTATGTTGTTTTGTCAAATATTTATGTACCTTGAATTGTTTGACAATTAATTCATGCATGCCTGAATAAAAAATGTTGAAGAAAAAAAAAGAGGCTTGTTCTCTTAGTGACACGAGGTGCATATGCGCGTACAGTGTAAACCACAATGTCTTGTGTAACGCAGGGAGATTGACCCAGATCAAGAAATTCCTCATTGTTCTTGACAGGACAGGACTACTTTCAAAGTTACTGGAGGTCGCTGAAGGTGTTATCCGTTTGAAGTATTTGATACAAAAAGCTATACACTATTGACAGCCTCCTCTCTCTCACTCCCTCTCTTTCTCTCTCTCTCTCTCTTTCCTCCTCTCTCTCTCTCTCTTTCACCCCCCCCCCCCCCCAATGCAATGACGTAGCAGAGAAAATAATGAAAGAGGAGGAATGCGTTTTCAGTGTCAGGGCCTAAATAACATTTTACGTTGGTAAGTAGATCTTATAAACAGGTACAGGGGGGAAAAAGCCGAGGTTGATTGTGGTGTAGCCAAATGA
The DNA here is from genome assembly GCF_037325665.1 of Littorina saxatilis. Taxonomy (NCBI): domain Eukaryota; kingdom Metazoa; phylum Mollusca; class Gastropoda; order Littorinimorpha; family Littorinidae; genus Littorina; species Littorina saxatilis. Next base: position 12,517,369 of record NC_090248.1, read on the forward strand.
TCGATTTTCAGCCGATTGTTACACCGCAGCCATTTTTCTCGGTCTACCGGAAGGGAGTGAAACGAGGCAAAAGCGTTACGAGGTTACAGGGAGAGGGTTAATATCTGAACACGGTCTTTTTCGAGGAGTCTTTTTTTCTGCTGTCAATATTGATGACTTGATCATTAGCCTGTAAATCAATCAATCAATCAATCAATGAGTCTTATATCGCGCATATTCCGTGGGTACAGTTCTAGGCGCTCTGCAGTGATGCCGTGTGAGATGAAATTTTATACGGCCAGTAGATTGCAGCCATTTCGGCGCATATTTACCTTTCACGGCCTATTATTCCAAGTCACACGGGTATACAGGGCCGGATCCAGGGGGGGGGGGGGGGGTTCCAGGGGTTCCGGAACCCCACCCCTGGAAAAAGCATGTACCTTGCTTTGACTTTTACTAGTTTTAGCACCAAAACAATGCTGCTCTTAACCCTCAAAACAAGGCCCAGAATGCACCAGATTGCACAGATTTTAACCGTTTTTCAAAAATTTTCCGGGGGAGCATGCCCCCGGACCCCCTAGTTCGCGCGCCTGCTTTGCAGGCGCGCGCTTGTGGCTTCGCCACTTCGCTGATTTGCCCCCCCAAAAAAGGAGGAACCCTCCCCTTACAACTCATTTGGTCCGGCCCTGGGTATAGGTAGACAATTATTAACTGTGCCTAAGCAATTTTGCCAGGAAAGACCCTTTTGTCAATCGTGGGATCTTTAACGTGCACATCCAATGTAGTGTACACGGGGGGAGGTTCGGACACCGAAGAGAGTCTGCACACAAAGTTGACTCTGTGAAATAAATTTCCGCCGAACCTGGGATCGAACTCACGTTGACAGCGGCCAACTGAATACAAATCCAGCGCGCTACCAACTGAGCTATATCCCCTAAATGACAAAAGTTGGTGCTCTATGGTGTGTGTGTGTGTGTGTGCGGGCGTGCCTGCCTGCCTGCCTGCGTGCCCGAAAGAGAGAGAGACACAGAGATCAGACGGGGTCAAACTACGAATAGAAGACAAAAGGTCAGATTTGGTCACCCCCAGAGAAGGATGAAAGGAGGCAAAAGCGTTACGACGGCACAGGGATATGAGTAATATCTGAACAAACGGTTTGCGAGGCCTTTTTTCTGCTGTCAATAATGATGACTTTATTATAAGCCAATCATGGGGGGGGGGTGGTGGTGGTAGGGGACGTGTGTGAAGGTGAGAGACAGAGAGAGACAGAGAGAGAGAGAGAGAGAGAGAGAGGAGAGAGAGAGGGAGAGAGAGAGAGAGAGAGGAGAGAGAGAGAGGAGAGAGAGAGAGAGAGGAGAGAGAGAGAGACAGAGAGAGAGAGAGACAGACAGAGAGAGAGAGAGACAGAGAGAGAGAGAGACAGAGAGAGAGAGATACAGACAGAGAAAGGCAGAGACAGAGACAACCCCTTGTTCCTTAAAATCTATAGCAAGTCAATAAATGATAAGCAACACCCATCCCCCCCATCTCTCTCTCTCTCTCTCTCTCTCTCTCTCTCTCTCTCTCTCTCTCTCTCTCTCTCTCTCTCTCTCTCTATGTATCTATCTCTTTTCCACGGCACTCAGCGTCAAATTGTGTTTTCTTCTACCTTTTCACCCTCGTGCCCTGCTTCTTGCACTTAATCTTAAATGTACTTTTCGATTTCTGATTGTCAAAATGTCGCGAGAAAGTAAGCTTAGTCCATTCAAAAAACTCAATTACGAAAGGTACCGCAGTAGCTGAACCAGAAACAGCAATTACACACCAGTAAATAATCATAAAAGTAACTCAAGAAACAGCAGTATTGCCGCGAATTGTAAAAGCATCACAATCTTTTGATGTCAAGAGTTGTCTCTGACGACAAGTATCGACAAGCTATAGTGCTGGCAGGAAATGCAAGCCATAACAACACCACAGACATCGACCCCCCTCTTCCTGCACTTTCTTTCTGATACCGACTAGCGAGTTCGTGACTGTAATTGTCAATTTTTGATACATACATTGACCGATTTTTGCTTTGAGAAAGTGCGGTGTCATTATGTCAACTTATTTTCTTCAAACAATCAAAGAGTTTTGATGTCTATCCGGATTCGAGTGTGGCAAACACCTGAGCACAATAAGACAACAACAGCCTGGGCAAGCTCTGGGGACCGCAGAAGACTGCGGACTTCATGGCAGCCACCGACCTGAGGAAATGACGGCCATGAATATCGAACGCAGAAGAAGAAGAAGAAGAAGAAGAAGAAGAAGAAGAAGAAGAATTGTAAGACTGAGAGCGTATCAGGAAAGATCAGTCCAAAATCGCTGCAAAGTTGAACAGTGCTCAAACTGGGGTTTCAGTCTAGCCATGAGTGGGATAAAAATCGACTGGACTGCTATTCACGTGGGCGGCTTTTTTGGCCATTCAGTGCACTTTCGACTTTTCGCTGTCAAAGTTCGGTTCAAAATCTGTAGCAAATGCCAGTAACGCGACCACTAACAAATTTATGTATTATCAATTAATGACATAAAACTATTCTTATCTTAGCAAATTGTCCACGAGAACAGCGCAAATCAATGCAATGTGCACCCGACCGTCTTCTGTGAAAACCAGATCTCATCTTTACATGTGAAAGCACCATGTGGCCTGCAATTTATTATTCTCTTTTTATTATTCTCTTTATTTATATAGCGCCTTATCCGAAGTTCAAAGCGTTCAATGCACACACAACAAATATCAGGGTTATTCACCAGAGCTGTGTACCAGGGGAAACCATGTTACGAAGGTGATCATTCTTAGCTTAACTGAGACGTTTTAAACTGAAAAATTGATTTCATTACTAAATACTGGTTCCAGATATATCCTTGGCCTGCAGAGAAAGAATTGGAAATACTTGCTCATTTCGTTTGTCTATTTCAGTAAATTACAAGGGTTTCAAAGTACATCACCTTCGTAACATGGAAACCAAAGGTTGTGACATAGATCTGAATACTAACTATTAAACAAAAAATATATATATACTTACTGTGTTTTTGTTGCATGTCTGTGTCATTATCTAACTAGGATTTTTTTTTTTAATAAAGAGAAAACGTTCTCGTCGCAATATAATCAATGCGTTATAATCAATGAAAGGACTAGAAAATGCATGTCACAAAATGGTAGGCTACACAGATCAAGGCTCCTGCTGCCGTCACAGAAATAAGCTAGCAAAACAACCCAGGGGTGTCGGTTTGTCACAGCGTTCCGTGCGGCACGTGCTACTTGGCTGGTCTGATTGCAATACATGTAATGACACATGCACAAGTTCAGTGTGTGCGTGCATGCGTGCGTAATATCAGTGTGTGTGTGTGTGTGTGTGTGTGTGTTTGTGTGTGTGTGTGTGTTTGTGTGTGCGTGTGTGTGTGTGTGCGTGTGTGTGTGTGTGTGTGTGTGTGTGTGTGTGTGTGATTTGAGTTGATAGGTTAAAAGGGCGTTAAAACCAAAGACAATAGTTACGAATAGAAAAAGATCGCTCTAACGCTTGCAAAACCTTTTTTTTCTTCTGCAAACTGGGTCGTAGAACTTGATCGAAGTTTTTCACTTAGCCACAACAAACAGTCAACCTTAACATAAGAACAAGTCGCGTAAGGCGAAATTACAACATTTAGTCAAGCTGTCGAACCAACAGAATGAAACTGAACTCACTGCATTTTTACAGCAAGAGCGTATACTCGTAGCATCGTCAGTCCACCGCTCGATGCACAGGCAGTGAAATTGACAAGAAGAGCGGGGTAGTAGTTGCGCTGAGAAGGATAGCACGCTTTTCTTTATCTCTATTCTTTTTAACCTTCTGAGCGTGTTTTTAATCCAAACATATCACATCTATATGTTTTTGGAATCAGGAACCCACAAGGAATAAGATTTCGATTTCGGAAATTTTATTTTAATAATAATTTTTATATTTTTAATGTTCAGAGCTTGTTTTTAATCCGAATATAACATATTTATATGTTTTTGGAATCAGAAAATGATGAAGAATAAGAATAAACGTAAATTTGGATCGTTTTAAATTTTCAGATTTTTAATGACCAAAGTCATTAATTAATTTTTAAGCCACCAAGCTGAAATGCAATACCGAAGTCCGGCCTTCGTCGAAGATTGCTGGGCCAAAATTTCAATCAATTTGATTGAAAAATGAGGGTGTGACAGTGCTGCCTCAACTTTTACAAAAAGCCGGATATGACGTCATCAAAGGTATTTATCGAAAAAAAGAAAAAAACGTCCGGGGATATCATTCCCAGAAACTCTCATGTCAAATTTCATAAAAATCGGTCCAGTAGTTTGGTCTGAATCGCTCTACACACACACACAGACAGACAGACAGACACACACACACACACACACACACACACACACACACACACACACACACACACACACACACACACACACACATACACCACAACCCTCGTCTCGATTCCTCCCTCTACGTTAAAACATTTAGTCAAAACTTGACTAAATGTAAAAAGTATGATGACGTTAAGGGGAAAATCTGTCAAATTAAAAAGATACATGTTTAACGTTTGCGAACGACAAATTTGACCGGATGGCGATTCAGTTTTCAAAATTTTGATTATAAGGGATTTATAGCTGCACTAGAACTTTTGAAGTAACATCAACCGTCCGTGCCATTGAATCTATTGTAAGACAGTATGATGACATCAATGGATAAAATCAATACCTTATTCAAAGCCAGTCTTTTCTCTCTCTCTCTCTCTCTCTCTCTCTCTCTCTCTCTCTCTCTCTCTCTCTCTCTCTCTCTCTCTCTCTCTCTCTCTCTCTCTCTCTCTCTCGCTCCCTTTCAAACACACACACACACACACACACACACACACACACACACTGATATTTTTCTGCCGCATAGCTACCGTATCCAAAGAAAAAACCACACCACACCTGAATTAGCCTGCGGTCAAGTAAACAGCAGTTCAACAAAACGCAAATGTCAGGCCCCGAAGCATTGATTAGGCCAACGGGCATGTTTCGGATAAAACTTCTCGCGTTTCGAAAACAAACAACAGGCTCTATCAAAACAAGAAAGCTCCGGCTGAATAGATCTTTTAATAGATGGGTTTCAGTACCTCCTCCCCCCCTCCTCCCCCTTGCTTGTTCGACGTTCTTGAACCATATTCTAGTAAAAATCTATGCATTCAATAAATAAATCCCTGCGCCTTGAATATGTGCGCGATATAAATTGCATAAAATAAAATAAAAAATAAAAAAAATAAAAAATCCCTGCGCTTAGAATTGTACCCACGGAATACGCGCGATATAAGCCTCATATTGATTGATTGATCGATTTACGTTTGGAAGCATCGAAGCTGACTCCCATCCCCTTCGCCGGAGGAATGGGAAATGCATGTCTCACGATGGCCATGCATGTTTTATCAATTTGGTTGTTGTGAAGGCAACACAATACTCTCTTACACTTGCAATGCTGAATTATCGATGCGGGCGATATTGTGAACATCACCGAAATCAATCGTGTCATCAGACTGACACTCGCATGTAACTTTGGAGAAAGCCTCGTCTCTTTGTAGCGACCACATCCTTACGTAACGCTAGACTGCTTTTGATAATTGAACGAGTGTTCAGTCTCTTGTTTTGGTAAAAGTTTAAACCCGATATTCGTCAATCAACTTTTTTTCCCAGATCGAGTCTTACTTCTGCAATGGTTAATAACCATGGTGCACGTTATATGGACATTCGTAACAATTTTATATTTCAGATGAGCCCTTTGCATTTGGAAAAAATAGACAGAGTAAGTTTAACTTCTAAAAACTGAATCTGAATAGTTGCTGCTTTCATCTTTCGATGTGTGGGAATACCACAATGTCATTTGTTGTTTACAGTCGCAGTTCCTCGATTAGTGTGTGTGTGTGTGTGTGTGTGTGTGTGTGTGTGTGTGTGTGTGTGTGTGTGTGTGTGTGTGTGTGTGTGTGTGTGCGTGCGTGTTGGTGAGTGAGTTTCATGTGAGTGTGCGTGAGTTTCCTGTGAGTGACCGTGTGTGTGTGTGTGTGTGTGTGTGTGTGTGTTTTCCTTTTGTTCATAGTAAAATCGTGAGTTTTGAGTTTGAGTCTTGTGCCAACAAAAATCATTCAGAAAGTCAGTGATAAATCATCCGTGGGAACACTTTTTTAACAGCAATCCCGAAACAGATAGACTGCCAAATTCTTCACAGCGTTTCATCCTGTTTGCCCTGTGGGCACTAAACGCTACGCTGCCGTTCCCGTTCATACTAACAAAATGATGTGGGTTTCCTGGAAACAGTTGGGCGAAAAACGTTAGCTACCGGCAAACATTGATGTTTGCTCTACGTGCATTTGAGGCCACGCTGCGGTTCTAGCTCAATTGTTTCCTGGAAATAATGTGCGTGCACCATGTTACGAACTCATTCTGGTAACAGGACTACCCCGCTGGTAGCGCCATCGACAAATGACGATGATAACTACTTGATTATTCAGTTGGATTAGGTTGAGAGCAGCAGGGGAGAAGGCTAAATTTGATGAAAACATGCAAAGAAGGTTAAATGTGGATTGCAATCCGTCATATCTTTGATATGTAAAGACCCAAAATAAATGTAGTAATTTCTAGGTACTGACTGCTCAGAGTAAGTTTAAAGCGATACGTTTTCGTATTATGGCCCTCAGTTATGGAATTCACTCCTCTTTCAATTACGTCACTCTCCACCCATTTCATCTTTTAAGTCCAATTCGAAAACTGACTTGTTCCAACAACATTACGGATAGTTCCTTAGCATAGAGTCTGGGGATGTGAGATGTGCATGATGTGTTGTTTGAATCTGACAGTGATTGTATGAATTTTGTATACATGTATTGTTGTCACGCGCTTTGAACTTCTGATAAGGCGCTTTATAAATGCCCGTTATCATTATTATTTAAGTTATTGAGACATCCCAGTGCACTAAGGGATTTATAGAGCAAATCGAGAAAATTCATTATTGAACGAAGCGCATAGCGCTGAGTTCAATAATTATTTTCGAGATTTGCTCTATAAATCCCTTAGTGCACTGGGATTGTTTCAATAACGATATTGTCAGTACCGTCAGAGAAAAAAGATTATTCAAAACGCACATTTTGCTACGCGCATTTGAATAGGCATAACTGTGTGGTCAGGTCGTGGAAGACTGAAGTTTTGTGTGGGCGGTCTCAAGTGTGTCGTGCTTTTGTCACACGCAAACTCTTGTTTTAATTTCTGTTGGTAACTTCCAGTGTAGCGTTAAGCTAAAAAGTGATAATCTTTAATAGAGATCTCATTTGAACTCGGAGAAAGGGCTGTGCACTTAGACAAGTCATTTGCGATTCAAAACCTCCAGTCGAGCTTCGACGGATTGACTGTGCAGAGTGGTGCCCCTTGAATTGACTCAATGATCGACTGCTCGACGGTTAGCACATTTTCAAAATAAATGTGGTATGTTTCTCGTGTTGTATCTTCACTCATCGAGGAGTCTGGTACTAAATATGAACGGTAAGAATGCTCTGAACTCTACACGTATTATATCCCCATCGGTTTTTCGTTCACATTTGCCCAACATGTTTATTTGCTGAGCGGGGTTTATGTCGTCTGCTAGGCTAGAGCAATCGAACAACGGCAGTCTCATTTCAAAAACAAAAATTGCTCGTCACGTTGCATTGAATCTGCACGCATGAGGCAGGCTGGTAATAAGTCTTATATATGGTAAGAACGTTCTGAACCCTACACATTTTCGATTTCGATTGTTCTTGCCTTGTTCTAGAATCTATGCAAGTCGAAAATTAGTTGAGACGCAACGGCTTCTATTTTTAGTTCAGTGGCACTGTGGCACAGACACATGCAATCTGTCAGAAAAAAACCCACTTCTGCTTTAATTGAGAAGCAGGAAATTTATGGCCATTTGGTATTGTGGAGAATATATTAGCTACATGTCATTTATTAATTCTGAGGATGAGTGTACAGTCTCGCTTAGGAAAGGGCGGAAGAATACGCTCTGTGGAAAAGTTAGCGCACTCTTGGAGTGCGCTAACAGTTTTAGCGCATCGCCATTAGCGAATCAACTGGTTCACATCTGTCATATGACACCAGTATTATTATTATATGTGCACACTATGTACAGTCCAGGCTAGGGTTGTTGTTTGATTTCGGCACTCACGGCGAAACGCCGAAACGTATTTCGTCATTCGGCATAACTTTTTCAAAAAGTGGGAATACAGAGACATCAAGGACAGCCGAAATCTTCCAAAAATTGCCAACACTTGAATGGCAATTTCGGGAAAATTACCGAACCAAAAAAATAGCCTAGCAAACGTCCGTGTATACAATTGAATGTTCACCTTTATATAGTGTCACCATGGGTTCTGCCCTATCACGACGAGTGCACTGTGAAAGCTACGTTGTGCATGGGTGCAGTCTTCGTAGAGTAGTTTGGGTGCGCAGTGTTACGTTTTGTATCTGCAAGTATCCCCCCCCCCCCCCCGCCTCCCCCCGGCTCGGCAGAGTAACAATAATAGCAATTATGGCGGACGATTGATTCCTGCTCTTTGGGATGGTGGTGAGAGCGGAAAGAAAGAAAGGGTAAGAGGATTAACTCATAACGTGAAGGCCTAGTTTAGATTTCAATCCCTCTCTACCTTAAAAAGCCGTGAGTCGAGTATCAATTAAGTCCATGTTTTGCGATACTTTAGACGACTTGAAAGAGAATTCTCAGGGCCTTGTAAATCGCATTGGGTAATAAAAGCAATAAGGGCATTCCTAAAGATAACTTGCTTCTATGTAGACCTTCTTAAACATAACCCGGATCTGCCAAGGTATATGCATCCTTCCACATGTACTCATACCAAGAATTAACCAATTTGCGGTATTCCGTGCCAAGTGGACATTTTATAGAAAGATAGAAAGAAACAAACAAACAAACAAGCAAACAAACAAAGAAAAAAAGAGAATATATTTTTATTTTAAATGAAAATGACGAAAACATATGCCAAGATTGATGAGGTGGGCCACTTATGTGACATTTTACGGCTTGGCATATTTTTTCGTCATTTTCATTTAAAATAAAAATATATTCTCTTTTTTTTGTTTGTTTGTTTGTTTGTTTCTTTCTTTCTTTCTTTCTATAAAATGTCCATTGAATTCAGAAACTACAACTACAACAATAAACAAAAAGTCTCTATGTACACGCAACAGCCATGCAGGCTGTGGACTTTAGGTCCATGTCCAAGTGGAAGGATGCTCCAGAGATCTGTAGCAAGTATCTCTGGATGCTCTTATCTCATGTAAAACCCTGGACAGATCAGTGCTGCTTTACATGATCCTTTACGCAAGAAGCACTGTACCTTCTGTGACACAGCCTCGTTCTTGCAAAGTGCCAATACAGTACTGAGCCCGTTGCCAAAACAAGTTATAGAAGATTGATGGCCGGAAAGTAATATTTTTACTAGGAAAAGAACAGGGCAATTTGACATTTGGTCTGGAGTTATGCAACCTGCATCAGATTCGTTCCACCTTTTCAATAAGCTGACAGCTTCGCGGATCCACAGGTTAACACCCCAGTGACACAGCGTAAGTTCTGAGCCCGTAGCCAAAACAAGTTATAGAAGATTGATGGCCGGAAAGTAGTATTTTTACTTGGAAAAGAACAGGGCAATTTGACATTTGGTCTGGAGCATTAGATTCGTTCCACCTTATCAATCTTTACAACCCACGAAGAAAATAAAATAAATCAATAAGAAAAAAACACATTAAGATAAAGAGAACAAAGCAAAATGACCACACGAGGAAAAATGTCACACAAGTTAACCGTACAAGGCGAACGTGGCCGACTAATGACATCATCCTTTCGAGTACTCTCGTGTTTCCATCGACTGACGTGAATAATCATATTTTTTTCTTTTCTTAATGGTTTATTCAGGCATCAACATTTACAATATAGTAGGAACATGTGACAACACAGCAGTTGTGAATTATCTTCATGTGACAAATCATAAGTGAATCCTCTGTAAATGAAACAGGAGAACAAAAAGACACAACGGAAAAACATGATATTTGACTGGAAAATACGGATATAAACTGTATTATGTTTTCGTGAATAATCATATTCATATAAGCTTACAACCATCAAACTGCACGAAGAAAGCCAGCTTAATTTTTTTTAATATATAAAAACAAACAAAGAACACAAAGAAAAAGAGTACCTAAACTAACCAAAACAAGAAATTCCTCTGATAGGAAAAACACCCCCGTCAAGGGAAATAACCTTCTCAGTTGGTGGCCGTGAGAATGGTTATTTCCCTTTGACCAACGGGGGTGTCCGTCTATAAGTCGTTGTATAATTTTAATCCACCAATAACTCCCTAACCGTGTGTTTGACTGGTCCCAATTTTTGTAAGGACCGTCTCAGGAATGTATAGAACCTGTTCACCAAGTTTGGTGACGATCGGTCCGTTCATTCTTGAGATCTACTTGCGAACACAAACACCGCCACAAACACACAAACACATCGAGTGAAACCTATACACACCCCTCTACCGGGGGTGTAATAACCACATGAAGAAACAAGTCGCGTGAAGCGATATAAAAACCTTTAGTCAATCGGTATGAAACTAAAAGATCAACACTACAAACCAGTCATCGCCAAGACTACGAGATACATTTAGATAGTGTCGGCTAACAATACCGAGACGGATCACGCTCGTCGCCGGGAAGCATGCGACCGTTTAGTGCGTACTGAACCTATTTTCTGTAATTCTGAGCACATTGTTAGAGTGAACATAACGTATCTATATATTTTTGAATTCAGGAGAAGATGAGGAATACAATGCAGTCATTGTTTTATCTGTTACTAAAAATGCGATTTTAATGACAACTTTAACGAGCAAACTAATTAATTAATTTTTAATATTTCGAGCTGAAAATGCAATACCATAGTCCGGACTTCGTCGAAGATTGTTTTACCAAAATTTCAATCAATTTGGTTGAAAAATGTGGGAGTGACCGTGCTGCCTCAACTTTGCCAAAACCCCGGATATGACGTCATCAAAGACATCTATCCAAAAAATGAAAACATGTCTGGGGATATTATAACCAGGAACTCTCATGTGAAGTTTTATGAAGAATGGTCCAGTAGTTTCCTCGGAATCACTTTATACACACATACACACACGCACACACACACACACACACACACACACACACACACACACACATACACACACCATGACCCTCGTCTCGATTCCCCGTCTATGTTAAAACACTTAGTCAAAACTTGACTAAATGTAAAAAAACGGCGGAAAAAAGCCCTACGCCTAATCAAAATCATTACACAAATAAAGAAAACCTCACACAAGTCTCGAGGCTAATCATTAGTGATTATTGGCACTTAGCAGCCAGTGTGCCCATTGTGTGTGCACGTGCGAACTGGTACGGTCCCAATAACACCCCCACGCAGACGTACATCGCACGGTGACGTTAGTGACCAAAAAGGGAAGACTGTCATCGATTCTCGATCCCACTCCGACTCGCCCGCAGTTCGATCACAAACGCGGGGCAATTACAGACGTGCCTGGAATCACCAGCTTTGATCAGGAACAGGCCCCGAAGAGGTGCGCGAGTTGATGTATGGATGGAGATCGGTGTCATTCCCTTGCCGACTTGCGCCTGTCTCTGCCAAATGGTGTTGTGAAAAGGAAGCCAAGCTGGCATTGGAATTGTCAAATTAGCACCGCCGGTGTTGTCCTTGCTAAAGTTCTGTGTTCACTGCATGGGTGAGAGGTCAGCTTCTCTGGCGTGAAACTAAAACGTAATGTGGAATTGAGAACGGTATGCTGGGTGTCCTTGTTAAATGTCTGCACAAACCTAATGAGAAGTGAGTTCACGTTTCTGTGACGTAAAACTGACCGCGCGAGAATGACGAACTGAAACTGTAAATTGTTGTTCTTGCGAAAATGCTGTGCAAACTGGACGAGAGGCGAGCTTCTGTAACGGGAAACTAAACCGTAAGTATGACGAAATACGAACAGTAATTTGTTGTCCTTGCTAAAGTTCTGCGTCAGTAAAGTGGATAAGGTGAGATTCTGTGACGCGAAAAAAACGTAACGGTGAAAACAGTAACTTAATTCTTTGTTGTCCTTGCTAATTGTCTGTATGCGTTGGACGAGAGGCGAGCTTTTGTTACTTGAAACAAAAACGTAAGTATGACAAAACACGAACAAGTAATTGTTGTCCTTGCGAAAGTTCTGCGTAAACTGAATGAGGTGTGATACCATATAACGCCCAACTGAGGATTACAACATGAGAACAGTGACTTAGTTGTTGTAAGTATGACGAACCACGAACAAGTAATTGTTGTCCTTGTGAAAGTTCTGCCTAAACTGAATGAGGTGTGATTCTATAACGCCAAACTAAGGTCAGGATAACAACATGAGAACAGTGACTTAGCTGTTGTCCTTGCTAAATGTAGCAGTGCACTGAGAGGTCAGTTTCTGTAACAAACGAAAACGTAAGTATGACGAAACACGGACAGTAAATTGTTGTCCTTGCGAAAGTTTTGTGTAAACTGAATGAGGTGTGATTCAAAAACGCCAAACTGAGGATTACAACATGAGAACAGTGACTTGGTTGTTGTACTTGCTAATGTAGGTGTGCACTGAGAGGTCAGCTTCTGTAACAAACCAAAACATGACGAAACACGAACAGTAAGTTGTTGTCCCAGCTAAAGTTCTCTGTAAACCCGATGAGAGGTGAGATTGTATTACAAAATGAGAACAGTGAATTAGTTGTCGTCCTTGCTAAATGTAGGTGTGCACTGAGAGGTCAGTTTCTGTAACAAACCAAAACATGACGAAACACGGACAGTAAATTGTTGTCCCAGCTAAAGTTCTGTGTTAATCTGATACGAGGTGAGATTGGATTACAAAATGAGAACAGTGAATTAGTTGTCCTTGCTGACTCGCTGTGTGCATTGGCCGAGAGGTGAGCTTGTGTAACGTGAAACTAAAACGTAAGAATAAAAAAAACAAGAACAGTAATTTTTGTTATTTTCAATTGTCTGTGTAAATTGCTTGATGACAGGTGAGCTTCTGTGACGTGATACTATCTTTCTTTTTCTGTATTTGGTGTTTAACGTCGTTTTCAACCACGAAGGTTATATCGCGACGGCGGAAGGGGGGAGATGGGATAGAGCCACTTGTCAATTGTTTCTTGTTCACAAAAGCACTAATCAAAAATTTGCTCCAGGGGCTTGCAACGTAGTACAACATATTACTTTACTGGGAGAATGCAAGTTTCCAGTACAAAGGACTTAACATTTCTTACATACTGCTTGACTAAAATCTTTACAAAAATTGACTATATTCTATACAAGAAACACTTAACAAGGGTAAAAGGAGAAACAGAATCCGTTAGTCGCCTCTTACGACATGCTGGGGAGCATCGGGTAAATTCTTTCTCGTCCCAACCAATATGGGACTCCCCCTAACCCGCGGGGGGTGTGATACTATCGTAAGAATGACGCACTGAGAACAGGAGCGTAATTGTTGTCCTCGCTAAATTTCTGTGCAGCTTGATAAGAGATGAGCAGCTTCTGTGGCGTGCAACTAAAACGTAATAAGAAGGACGATATGAGAACTGTAACTTAATGGTCTGTGTAAAATGGACGAAAGGTAAGCTTGAGTGAAACTAAAACGTAAGAATGACAAAATGAGAACACAAAGGTCCTTGTTGTCATTGCTAATTGTGTCAAATGGGGGGGGGGGGGCGGAGGGGGGGGGGGAGGGGGCACTCACGTGATGTAAAACAAGCCGACTGTGGTATTGAACAGGCATTTGAATGACAAAGTCAAAAAAGGACACCAGTGTGTTTCTTAATGTTCTGTATCAACACGACGAGAGGGTGGTTACTATGGTGTTTGATGCACATTAGAATGAGGACCGGCACGGTTGGCCTAGTGGTAAGGCGTCCGCCCCGTGATCGGGAGGTCGTGGGTTCGAGCCCCGGCCGGGTCATACCTAAGACTTTAAAATTGGCAATCTAGTGGCTGCTCCGCCTGGCGTCTGGCATTATGGGGTTAGTGCAAGGACTGGTTGGTGCGGTGTCAGAATAATGTGACTTGGTGAGACATGAAGCCTGTGCTGCGGCTTCTGTCTTGTGTGTGGCGCACGTTAAATGTCAAAGCAGCACCGCCCTGATATGGCCCTTCGTGGTCGGCTGGGCGTTAAGCAAACAAACAAACAAACAAATTAGAATGAGGAACTCAGAAAAGGTTGTAAATTTAAGTCTGTGTTCTTAAGCGGGCGTTAGAACTACAAACTCAGAAAAACTAGCACGCCTGCTAATGTTCTATGTAAACTTGGCGAGAGGTGAGTGGCCATGGTGTTAAACAGGCATTTGAATGACATCAGAGGCGTTGTCGCGCTTATTAATGTTCTGTATCAGCAGGCCTCGACAGCTTGTTGCCATGGTATAAACGGGCATACACGCACCCGACAAACTCCGAGAACTGCCTTTGTGTGCTTGCTAATTTTCTGTGTAAACTGGGAAAGAGGTTTATATATAGCTGTATCAACACGACGCGAATCAGGCATTGATGACGAACTCAGATAATTAGTACGTTTGTAGCTTTTCCTGTTGTTTTGCGTCAACTATAATAATGTGGCTATCTTAGTGTAAAGTATAACCGGCACGGTTGGCCTAGTGGTAAGGCGTCCGCCCCGTGATCGGGAGGTCGTGGGTTCGAACCCCGGCCGGGTCATACTTTAAAATTGGCAATCTAGTGGCTGCTCCGCCTGGCGTCTGGCATTATGGGGTTAGTGCTAGGACTGGTTGGTCCGGTGTCAGAATAATGTTACTGGGTGAGACATGAAGCCTGTGCTGCGACTTCTGTCTTGTGTGTGGCGCACGTTATATGTCAAAGCAGCACCGCCCTGATATGGCCCTTCGTGGTCGGCTGGGCGTTAAGCAAACAAACAAAAGTGTAAAGTATAAGCATTACCATGACAAAATTGCACATTCCGCAATAAACGACAAGGAGATTACCCCAATGAAAATTTCAGAACCTGGCACTGATAAAAATGCTCTCAGAACCACAACTGTGCAATGTAATGTTGTGATGGTCAACCTCTTTTTTTGCAATAAGAAGGACAATATCATTTTAAAACTATTTTATTAACATTTGACACCATTTTGAAAACTGTTGGCGCTGTTTTCTTAGAATCATATTCTGAATATCAGTTTGTTTGTTTGTTTGTTTGTTTGTTTAACGCCCAGCCGACCACGAAGGGCCATATCAGGGCGGTGCTGCTTTGACATATAGCGTGCGCCACACACAAGACAGAAGTCGCAGCACTGGCTTCATGTCTCACCCAGTCACATTATTCTGACACCGGACCAACCAGTCCTAGCACTAACCCCATAATGCCAGACGCCAGGCGGAGCAGCCACTAGATTGCCAATTTTAAGGTCTTAGGTATGACCCGGCCGGGGTTCGAACCCACGACCTCCCGAACACGGGGCGGACGCCTTACCACTAGGCCAACCATGCCGGTCTGAATATCAGTGCCTTAACTGGAAAATGCTCATCTTCTAGACTAAATGTCCAATCTTCTTGCTCTTTTTTGTATTTTCTCCAGAAATGGTTTCTTTGTGCAGTAACAGAGAGACATTTAAAGAATGACACATGAATGATTTTAGAATTCTGTCAAAGTACAAAACCTTGGATTTTTGTCTGAAAATTATTTTGTGCTTATGATATCTATCCAGAAAATAACATCTGTCAATAAAGTAGATGTGTACTGCCGGGCAGTACATACCCCAAGCGAAGTCGTCCATCTGTGTGTACATGATTCTCTCTCTCTCTCTCTCTCTCTCTCTCTCTCTCTCTCTCTCTCTCTCTCTCTCTCTCTGTCTTAAAATGTGTCATCGATGACGTGTTTTCATACTTGCTAATGCGGCAGGCTAATCATGACGTCAAATTGAAACTTCTTGAAGTCTCTCAGAAAGGGACATGAAAACCATGTGGGGGTTACTGGTTTGGGCTGAAAAAAAACCCAACTCCACCTAAAATTCAAGCGCCTATGGGGCTGAATTATGCAGCATAAATTGTGAAACATCAGGATATCTCACACTTTCAATTCTGCCATCATGTCAAATCTGACAACAAACCTACCCACAAAATGTCATAAATATCGGTGTAGAATTGAGACTTAACGGTTTTTAACTGCCAAAAATAAGTTTTTTTGACTGGAATAGTTTGTCTTGAAATTCAGTTTGGGACAACGGACCCACCCACTAAATTTCATAAAGATAGATGAAAATTTAAATGTAACGGTTTTTAACTGCCAAAATTATGTTTTTCTTCTGGAAAAGTATGGAGTGAAAATCAGTTGGGGACAACGAACCTACCCACAAAATTTCATAAATATCGATGAAGAATTGAGATTTAACGGTTTTTAACTGCCAAAAATAAGGTTTTTTGTCTGGAAAAGTATGTCTTAAAATTCAGTTTGGGACAACGGACCCACCCACTAAATTTCATAAAGATAGGTGAAGAATTGAAATTTAACGTTTTTTAACTGCCAAAATTATGTCTTTCTTCTGGAAAAGTATAGAGTGAAAATCAGTTGGGGACAACGAACCTACCCACAAAATTTCATAAATATCGGTGAAGAATTGAAATTTAACGGTTTTTAACTGCCAAAATTATGTTTTTCTTCTGGAAAAGTATGGAGTGAAAATAAGTTGGGGACAACAAACCTACCTTTAAAATTTCATAAGAATCAGTGAAGAAATAGGATTTAACGATTTTTTAACGGCCTTTAAATCATTGGTGATGTCATCATAACCCAGTCGTTGTAGTTGTCGTCGTAGTTGTTGGTGTTGTTGTTGTCATGTTCGTTGTCGTGATTGTTGTTGTTCTCGTGTTG
This sequence comes from Littorina saxatilis, assembly GCF_037325665.1. Lineage (NCBI taxonomy): Eukaryota > Metazoa > Mollusca > Gastropoda > Littorinimorpha > Littorinidae > Littorina > Littorina saxatilis. Next base: position 12,534,319 of record NC_090248.1, read on the forward strand.
TTGTTTTTGTTGTTGTTGTTGTTGTTGTTGTTGTTGTTGTTGTCGTCGTCGTCGTCGATGTCATTTGTTGTTGTTGTTGTTATCGTCGTCGTCGTCGTCATCGTCGTCGTTGTGACAACAAACCTACCCACAAAATGTCATAAATATCGGTGTAGAATTGAGACTTAACGGTTTTTAACTGCCAAAAATAAGTTTTTTTGACTGGAATAGTTTGTCTTGAAATTCAGTTTGGGACAACGGACCCACCCACTAAATTTCATAAAGATAGGTGAAAAGTATGGAGTGAAAATCAGTTGGGGACAACGAACCTACCCACAAAATTTCATAAATATCGATGAAGAATTGAGATTTAACGGTTTTTAACTGCCAAAAATAAGGTTTTTTGTCTGGAAAAGTATGTCTTAAAATTCAGTTTGGGACAACGGACCCACCCACTAAATTTCATAAAGATAGGTGAAGAATTGAAATTTAACGTTTTTTAACTGCCAAAATTATGTCTTTCTTCTGGAAAAGTATAGAGTGAAAATCAGTTGGGGACAACGAACCTACCCACAAAATTTCATAAATATCGGTGAAGAATTGAAATTTAACGGTTTTTAACTGCCAAAATTATGTTTTTCTTCTGGAAAAGTATGGAGTGAAAATAAGTTGGGGACAACAAACCTACCTTTAAAATTTCATAAGAATCAGTGAAGAAATAGGATTTAACGATTTTTTAACGGCCTTTAAATCATTGGTGATGTCATCATAACCCAGTCGTTGTAGTTGTCGTCGTAGTTGTTGGTGTTGTTGTTGTCATGTTCGTTGTCGTGATTGTTGTTGTTCTCGTGTTGTTGTTTTTGTTGTTGCTGTTGTTGTTGTTGTTGTTGTTGTTGTCGTCGTCGTCGATGTCATTTGTTGTTGTTGTTGTTATCGTCGTCGTCGTCGTCATCGTCGTCGTTGTCAGAGGTTATTTCTAAAGATTTCATTGATAGTCTTTGTTCTCGTCACCAAGACTTGCTAAGAACAAGCTTGGAACAGCAAGAGTTCCAAGAACAAGATTAGAACAACTCATTACATCATTACCAGTACGTCATTTGTATTTAGAACACACTTTAGAAAAAAACTCTTCAGCTACAAACCAGTCACCCTCACATGTCCGAGGTGTTTGTCTAAACCACTTACTGAAATGTTTTGAGGTTTAATGACCATACACATGTTGAACCGGTGAGTGTCTTCCGCTGCTTAATTCGCAAATAACTATTTTATTAAAGTCCGCTTGAAACGCTCAAAGATGAAATTCCATGTTAAAAAGTGACAAAAGTTTCACATTTTCCCGTTGTAACAGCTTCCGATGATATTATATGAAAATTCTGATCCTCTGAGAGGATTCCCCGAAACAAAATCAGTTTGTACGCCTAATTTTAATAGAATTGTCCAAACAGTGTCGCTAATATTGTGCTAAAAGATGAATTCTAGAACAATGTCCAGACAGACACCACTTGGCCAAAAAATTTTCAGTGCTGGGAGATGAAAAAAAAAACTACCTCGCTACGCGCGGGCTCCGCCCGCGCTCCGCTTGGATTAAGTAGATGTGTACTGCCGGGCAGTACATACCCCAAGCGAAGTCGTCCATCTGTGTGTACATGATTCTCTCTCTCTCTCTCTCTCTCTCTCTCTGTCTTAAAATGTGTCATCGATGACGTGTTTTCATACTTGCTAATGCGGCAGGCTAATCATGACGTCAAATTGAAACTTCTTGAAGTCTCTCAGAAAGGGACATGAAAACCATGTGGGGGTTACTGGTTTGGGCTGAAAAAAAACCCAACTCCACCTAAAATTCAAGCGCCTATGGGGCTGAATTATGCAGCATAAATTGTGAAACATCAGGATATCTCACACTTTCAATTCTGCCATCATGTCAAATCTGACAACAAACCTACCCACAAAATGTCATAAATATCGGTGTAGAATTGAGACTTAACGGTTTTTAACTGCCAAAAATAAGTTTTTTTGACTGGAATAGTTTGTCTTGAAATTCAGTTTGGGACAACGGAGCCACCCACTAAATTTCAAAAAGATAGGTGAAAATTTAAATGTAACGGTTTTCAACTGCCAAAATTATGTTTTTCTTCTGGAAAAGTATGGAGTGAAAATCAGTTGGGGACAACGAACCTACCCACAAAATTTCATAAATATCGATGAAGAATTGAGATTTAACGGTTTTTAACTGCCAAAAATAAGGTTTTTTGTCTGGAAAAGTATGTCTTAAAATTCAGTTTGGGACAACGGACCCACCCACTAAATTTCATAAAGATAGGTGAAGAATTGAAATTTAACGTTTTTTAACTGCCAAAATTATGTCTTTCTTCTGGAAAAGTATAGAGTGAAAATCAGTTGGGGACAACGAACCTACCCACAAAATTTCATAAATATCGGTGAAGAATTGAATTTTAACGGTTTTTAACTGCCAAAATTATGTTTTTCTTCTGGAAAAGTATGGAGTGAAAATAAGTTGGGGACAACAAACCTACCTTTAAAATTTCATAAGAATCAGTGAAGAAATAGGATTTAACGATTTTTTAACGGCCTTTAAATCATTGGTGATGTCATCATAACCCAGTCGTTGTAGTTGTCGTCGTAGTTGTTGGTGTTGTTGTTGTCATGTTCGTTGTCGTGATTGTTGTTGTTCTCGTGTTGTTGTTTTTGTTGTTGTTGTTGTTGTCGTCGTCGTCGATGTCATTTGTTGTTGTTGTTGTTATCGTCGTCGTCGTCGTCATCGTCGTCGTTGTCAGAGGTTATTTCTAAAGATTTCATTGATAGTCTTTGTTCTCGTCACCAAGACTTGCTAAGAACAAGCTTGGAACAGCAAGAGTTCCAAGAACAAGATTAGAACAACTCATTACATCATTACCAGTACGTCATTTGTATTTAGAACACACTTTAGAAAAAAACTCTTCAGCTACAAACCAGTCACCCTCACATGTCCGAGGTGTTTGTCTAAACCACTTACTGAAATGTTTTGAGGTTTAATGACCATACACATGTTGAACCGGTGAGTGTCTTCCGCTGCTTAATTCGCAAATAACTATTTTATTAAAGTCCGCTTGAAACGCTCAAAGATGAAATTCCATGTTAAAAAGTGACAAAAGTTTCACATTTTCCCGTTGTAACAGCTTCCGATGATATTATATGAAAATTCTGATCCTCTGAGAGGATTCCCCGAAACAAAATCAGTTTGTACGCCTAATTTTAATAGAATTGTCCAAACAGTGTCGCTAATATTGTGCTAAAAGATGAATTCTAGAACAATGTCCATCCAGACAGACACCACTTGGCAAAAAAATTTTCAGTGCTGGGAGATGAAAAAAAAAACTACCTCGCTACGCGCGGGCTCCGCCCGCGCTCCGCTTGGATTAAGTAGATGTGTACTGCCGGGCAGTACATACCCCAAGCGAAGTCGTCCATCTGTGTGTACATGATTCTCTCTCTCTCTCTCTCTCTCTCTCTCTCTCTCTCTCTCTGTGTCTTAAAATGTGTCATCGATGACGTGTTTTTATACTTGCTAATGCGGCAGGCTAATCATGACGTCAAATTGAAACTTCTTGAAGTCTCTCAGAAAGGGACATGAAAACCATGTGGGGGTTACTGGTTTGGGCTGAAAAAAAACCCAACTCCACCTAAAATTCAAGCGCCTATGGGGCTGAATTATGCAGCATAAATTGTGAAACATCAGGATATCTCACACTTTCAATTCTGCCATCATGTCAAATCTGACAACAAACCTACCCACAAAATGTCATAAATATCGGTGTAGAATTGAGACTTAACGGTTTTTAACTGCCAAAAATAAGTTTTTTTGACTGGAATAGTTTGTCTTGAAATTCAGTTTGGGACAACGGAGCCACCCACTAAATTTCAAAAAGATAGGTGAAAATTTAAATGTAACGATTTTCAACTGCCAAAATTATGTTTTTCTTCTGGAAAAGTATGGAGTGAAAATCAGTTGGGGACAACGAACCTACCCACAAAATTTCATAAATATCGATGAAGAATTGAGATTTAACGGTTTTTAACTGCCAAAAATAAGGTTTTTTGTCTGGAAAAGTATGTCTTAAAATTCAGTTTGGGACAACGGACCCACCCACTAAATTTCATAAAGATAGGTGAAGAATTGAAATTTAACGTTTTTTAACTGCCAAAATTATGTCTTTCTTCTGGAAAAGTATAGAGTGAAAATCAGTTGGGGACAACGAACCTACCCACAAAATTTCATAAATATCGGTGAAGAATTGAATTTTAACGGTTTTTAACTGCCAAAATTATGTTTTTCTTCTGGAAAAGTATGGAGTGAAAATAAGTTGGGGACAACAAACCTACCTTTAAAATTTCATAAGAATCAGTGAAGAAATAGGATTTAACGATTTTTTAACGGCCTTTAAATCATTGGTGATGTCATCATAACCCAGTCGTTGTAGTTGTCGTCGTAGTTGTTGGTGTTGTTGTTGTCATGTTCGTTGTCGTGATTGTTGTTGTTCTCGTGTTGTTGTTTTTGTTGTTGTTGTTGTTGTTGTTGTTGTTGTTGTTGTTGTTGTTGTTGTTGTTGTTGTTGTTGTCGTCGTCGTCGTCGATGTCATTTGTTGTTGTTGTTGTTATCGTCGTCGTCGTCGTCATCGTCGTCGTTGTCAGAGGTTATTTCTAAAGATTTCATTGATAGTCTTTGTTCTCGTCACCAAGACTTGCTAAGAACAAGCTTGGAACAGCAAGAGTTCCAAGAACAAGATTAGAACAACTCATTACATCATTACCAGTACGTCATTTGTATTTAGAACACACTTTAGAAAAAAACTCTTCAGCTACAAACCAGTCACCCTCACATGGCGGAGGTGTTTGTCTAAACCACTTACTGAAATGTTTTGAGGTTTAATGACCATACACATGTTGAACCGGTGAGTGTCTTCCGCTGCTTAATTCGCAAATAACTATTTTATTAAAGTCCGCTTGAAACGCTCAAAGATGAAATTCCATGTTAAAAAGTGACAAAAGTTTCACATTTTCCCGTTGTAACAGCTTCCGATGATATTATATGAAAATTCTGATCCTCTGAGAGGATTCCCCGAAACAAAATCAGTTTGTACGCCTAATTTTAATAGAATTGTCCAAACAGTGTCGCTAATATTGTGCTAAAAGATGAATTCTAGAACAATGTCCAGACAGACACCACTTGGCCAAAAAATTTTCAGTGCTGGGAGATGAAAAAAAAAACTACCTCGCTACGCGCGGGCTTCGCCCGCGCTCCGCTTGGATAAATTTGAAGAAGTTGCTCTGTTGTTGCATCTAGGTAGATTTTTAGAGTAAAATAAACATTCTGCAAAGTTCTATCTTTGTTTTTCTGGAAGATGAATCTGTCCCCAAATTAAATTTTTGAATACAAAAACTCGCAAAAAACTTCCTTTTTGTCCCATGATTTATTCAAATGTCACTTTTAAGGACAACAAAACACCTTTTTACTGAGGATTTTTTTTATCAAAAATCTTTAAATAAAACTTGAAAACCTTGCCAAAGAAACAAAACTTAATTTCCGTGCCATCTCTGCCGTTAAGTCCTTGGACGTGAAACCCCATAAACAAAACATGAAAAAGGCGAACGAATACTGTCACGATAAGACCACGAAAACGACGGTTGGAAACAGAAATATCACAAACACGGCATGACCGGAATATCTCAACAAAGCCCAAACAGCATAATAACCGGACCACACGAATATTGTCCCAAAAAGGATATGAACCGGTGTAACACGAGAAAATTACTCCCACAAGATTTTTACTCCGGAGTAAACATTTCGTACGAAAAAGTTACTCCCTTTACAAAAAAAGCACTCCCCCATTTCACGAGAAAATTACTCCCCAAGACAGGTGAGTTCCGAGTAAACATTTCGTACAAAAATGTTACTCCCCTGACGAATAAATAACGAATAAATTACCTCACCCAAACACAAGCAATTTAACTTCCCATGCCAGGTGTACGACATTTTTACTCCCTTGTCCCCTGTTAGTCTTGGTGGTGGAAGGGGTGGAAGGAGGGTAGCGCGACATTCGTGTGCGCGAGATCACTTATTGGCATTATCCCTTCGCCCGCATCCCATTTTTGCGTACGAGATTTTTACTGGAAGTAAAAACAAGTCGCGTAAGGCGAAATTTCAACATTTAGTCAAGCTGTCGAACTAACAGAATGAAACTGAACTCACTGCATTTTTACAGCAAGAGCGTATACTCGTAGCATCGTCAGTCCACCGCTCGATGCACAGGCAGTGAAATTGACAAGAAGAGCGGGGTAGTAGTTGCGCTGAGAAGGATAGCACGCTTTTCTTTATCTCTATTCTTTTTAACTTTCTGAGCGTGTTTTTAATCCAAACATATCATATCTATATGTTTTTGGAATCAGGAACCCACAAGGATCGATTTAGGAAATTTTATTTTAATAATAATTTTTATATTTTTAATTTTCAGAGCTTGTTTTTAATCCGAATATAACATATTTATATGTTTTTGGAATCAGAAAATGATGAAGAATAAGATAACGTAAATTTGGATCGTTTTATAAAAAAAATTTTTTTTTTACAATTTTCAGATTTTTAATGACCAAAGTCATTAATTAATTTTTAAGCCATCAAACTGAAATGCAATACCGAAGTCTGGCCTTCGTCGAAGATTGCTTGGCCAAAATTTCAATCAATTTGATTGAAAAATGAGGGTGTGACAGTGCCGCCTCAACTTTTACAAAAAGCCGGATATGACGTCATCAAAGACATTTATCGAAAAGAAGAAAAAAAGTCCGGGGATATCATTCCCAGGAACTGTCATGTCAAATTTCATAAAGATCGGTCCAGCAGTTTAGTCTGAATCGCTCCACACACACACACACACACACACGCGCGCGCGCACACACACACACACCACGACCCTCGTCACGATTCCCCCTCTATGTTAAAACATTTAGTCAAAACTTGACTAAATGTAAAAATGGGGAGTAAAAATTTCGTGGAGTGAGTAATTTTTTCGTGCCTTGGGGAGTTCTTTTCTCGTACGAAAAGTGTACTCGGAGTAAGAATTTCGTACGAAATATTTACTCCGGAGTAAATTTTTCGTGGAGTAAAAATTTCGTGTTACACCGGGAAGTAAAATAGTTAGTGCCGCGAACAGGAAATATCCTGGGAGTTGCTATGATTACGATATTACAAGTAGGACATGAGAGAATGATGGAATCCAGTCAATTGGTTTTGAGGGGTACTTCTCTGTGTTTGATAACTAGTCAGTGACACCGGCTCTCTGAGATTCCGGGAGTCGCCACTTACTAAAAACTATGGCAACACGGTGACACGCTGAAAGGATGGAATCCAGTTATTTGGTGTTGAGGGGTATACTTCTCTGTGTTTAATAACTATTGTCTCCGGCTCACTGTGATTCCGGGAGTCGCCACTTACTGAAAACTATGGCAACACGGTGACACGCTGAAAGGATGGAATCCAGTTATTTGGTGTTGATGGGTACTTCTCTGTGTTTAATAACTATTGTCTCCGGCTCTCTGTGATTCCGGGAGTCGCCACTTACTGAAAACTATGGCAACACGGTGACACGCTGAAAGGATGGAATCCAGTTATTTGGTGTTGAGGCGTATACTTCTCTGTGTTTGATAATTAGTGACTCCGGCTCTCCGAGATCACAGAGGTCACCATTTATTGAAAACTATCATGACAAGACGGTGCTCTGCTGTTTTCTTCGCATTCCTTATAATATTCAACTCACAGTAACATATCTCAAAAACAAGAGGCGAAGCCTTCAAGGCTCACGTAAGAAATCGACAAACCGTGAGTAACACAAACTCAATCACTCCGTCACACATACACACACACAGTAAGCATAGGTGACACGGTGCAAGAGTGCGAGACACTAGATCTAGATTTGTCTGTCTGTAGCCTACTACCGCCCTGATATGGCCCTTCGTGGTCGGCTGGGCGTTAAGCAAACAAACAAACTAAACTGTAGCCTACAAGTTTACGGGGACACGACTGCCAGATGGCCAGATCGACACTGCGCTTTCGACAGTGCTTCCTCGCGCAGACACTGGAAACACGCTGTGCAGATTAATCTGTAGGAAATCTCCTTTGGTATCTTCTTTATCTATTTTTCTGGAGCTACGAAACCGAACAATGTGAAATCATGAGTCGTCTTCTCCGAATCGGCGAGCTGCAGCTCGGTGATAACTGTATCTATACCACAATCCTTCACGCGATCTGACCTAACCTTGACCCCTGACCTGGTCTACATACCACACACGACACAAACCAGTCAGCTGTTTTTACCCCCCCCCCCCCCAAAAAAAAAAAAAAAAAAAACCCACCACCCGTTTTCTTTGGATACACACTTTAACTACATACGTGTCGACGAAATGTTGATCATTGCTTCAATACTTTGAAGCTGTTGCAGGTAAAATTAGTATTTCGGTGTTCAGTCAAATGTTAAAGTTTCTACCACAGACATACATACATACGCACGCACGCACGCACGCACGCACGCACAGACAGACAAAAGTTAGCATCGCATAGGCTACACTTTCGTGAGCCAATGAGTAATTGGCGTGTGTTTAAAGCTTTTTTTGCGAGGCTTTGTTGTTGTATTTGTATTTGTTGTTGTTGTTTTTGTTGTTTGTTTTTGGTGGTGCTGGTGTTGTTTTTGTTGTTGTTGTTGTCTACAGAACAATCATGAAAAAGTGCGCATCCGTCAATGTGTCTGAGCCGATCGCTGACAATTACAATCTCTGTAATTTATCATCTGCTTTCTCTTTCTCATTTGCCAAACACGTCAATGTTTTCTTTCGTATACTGAGAGTTTGCTCTGTGATTTCATCTGGTTTTTGTGTGCGGGTTTTCAGTTGTGCTGGTTCTGTTTTGAAACCCACATCTACATTCAAGCATTTTGGAGTACATCATGTAGCCTATAGTCGGTGTCCCCTTCCAGGGTTTTCCCAACAATGAGTCACACACGCACGTACAGGCCACGACGCAAGCCCTCATTCTCAATGAATGTGAATGGGTAAAAACAAACACCGGGGTAATAACTTTCGCATCAGGTACCACCACTACCGCCTAGTTCCAGTCTCGCATTGTTTTACGGGGGTTCTATGTCGGAACTGCCGATGGGGGGGAAACCCTGCCACTTTCTTCCGGGTGCGGTCAAGATCTATGGTCGTAGATAACCCGCCGATCAAAAAACGGTCCTACACGTAAAAACCCACTCATGCAAAAACATGAGTGAGCGTGGGAGTTTCTTCCCATGGACGAAGAAGAAGAAGAAGAAGATTAGAGAGCACGAACACGTGACGTCATTAGGAATCGTTGTGATGACGTTCGCTGTGTTTGCATGTGCCCAATGCTTCTGATTGAACCCCTTGTTGACTATAGAAGCAAAAGGCGAGAAAGTGGTGCTATGTGACGTCAGTTGCAGTGTTTGTGTTCATTACATACTATTGTATGTCTTTCTACAAGCAAGCAAAAGTATGACGCAAGTTGACGCCTTTTGGAAACAGGGTGTGATGACATCAACTCTTACAAACTGTTAACACAATACATGGTGTTTGTTCTGGTGCCATACAACATATAGTTAGTATTGGTATCGTAGAAAATTAATTAACTTCATATCTTTAATGTGAATAGAGTTTTGATGCTTTCGTTTCTTCAATTCTTTATTTCTGTCTGAGACATGGAAAGGGAAGCGATGTTTTCTTTTTTCCTCCCTTTATTTCATTAGTTTTTTTCTTTCTTTATCAAAAACTCAAACTATCAGTTAAAAAGGGGTTGATCTGATGTCACCACTTCCTGTCTACATTATCTCTTGTTAGATCCATGGAGTTGGTTTTTTTTATGCGGTTACAATTATCCTTGATGAACAGCTGATTCGATACCGATAATACGGCTCTTGTGTAAACAGCATGATGGGAAACAGCACCACCGAAGAATGGCAAACATAAGGCCGCTCACCTATGTAACGCCAACAGGACAGATGACGCACTGCAGATTATTGAGGTAGTTTTTTTTCCCCAACCCGCTACGCGTTGCGTGAAAAAAACACCGGCCAAGTACTCGTCATAATCCCTATCGCAGCATGTAGTGTAGTGGCGACTGCGCATATGTATTTTGCCCTTTAGCTGATTGAACTGCACAAGGACATATCGGGATATTCAACACCAATTATCCTACTGACATGTTTGCTGATACGTTAATCGACATTATATTATTCAAACCTTCAGCAAGTATTGGCAAACGACCCTATGCAAACATGTTCTTCGTTATCACCGCATTTTCCAGGAAACGTTCACGGGAAAGCCCAGAAAAAACAACGATCAGCAAGGGAAGTACGAACAGAGAGAAAGGAGGTGACTGAACAGTAATTAGCACGGAGGTGGAAGAATCGTGAAGAATTCGGTCGCTATATGTGTGTGTGTGGGAAGGGGGGGGGGCGGCAACCTACAAGATCTACAAATTAATTGGGCAAAGTCGACTTCACAAACAAGCTGCGCGAAGTTTTCGTACTGAGCTTTAGCTAAAACGTCTTCGCAAAGTCTTCGTGAGGTCGACCTTGGGCTCAATAAAAGACAGTCTTCACAGTATAACAGCTATTACCCTATTGGTTCCCGTTTCAGAGCACGCGCGGCACTGAGGGGAAGTGACGTCACGATGAGCCTTGCGGAGAATGGGCACGGGCAGCAACTGCAGCTACACTAACACTACAGGTGTCTTGGTCAACCTCCAGTGCGCTGCAGGTCAATGCTGTGACACAGCCAAACACCAGTGTGCCGCCTCCTTCTGTGATTCCTCCTCTTCTGACGATGATATCAAGTCCTACCTGTGAGTCTTTGTTTGTTGGTTGGTTGGTTGTTTGTTGGTTGGTTGGTTGGTCGGTCTCTCTCTCTCTCTCTCTCTCTCTCTCTCTCTCTCTCTCTCTCTCTCTCTCTCTCTCTCTCTCTCTCTCAGACTTCAGACTTCAGACTTCAGACTCCTCTCTCTCTCTCTCTCTCTCTCTCTCTCTCTCTCTCTCTCTCTCTCTCTCTCTCTCTCTCTCTCTCTCTCTCTCTCTCTCTCTCTCTAAACACTCCCAAATGCCGCTATCGAACTGACGTTGTACTGGGCCTTTTGATTTTCCCTGTTTGCAGAGAGGACGTGGAAGACGAGAAACATGTATTGTTTGTATGCAAAGGATATTGTGATTATAGAGTTAATGTCAAAATATTAAGAGAAAAAAGACAGAGTAAAGATGCGAACAGTATTATACGTGTTATGTCTGTAGATAAAGAGGATTCAGTGGTGCAGGTGGCCAGATTCTTATATCGTGTTTTTCAAAAAAGAAAGAGTTTTTTGGACTAGTTACCCAATGTGGAACAGGTGAACGAGACGGCGATGTGTTATACATAGTTTGTGCCGTGGAATGTTAGAGCAGGTTTGATAGCAAATAATGTATGCTGGTGTAGTACACTTGTGTTGTTGTTGTACCTATTCAAATTGTTGATTTATGTGCTGGAAATGTTTCTATGTTAGAAAGAGAGAGAGAGAGAGAGAGAGAGAGAGAGAGAGAGAGAGAGAGAGAGAGAGAGAGAGAGAGAGAGA
>NC_090248.1:12548456-12555956 GCF_037325665.1 Littorina saxatilis
CCTCAACTTTTACAAAAAGTCGGATATGACGTCATCAAAGACATTTATCGAAAAAAAGAAAAAAAGTCCGGGGATATCATTCCCAGGAACTCTCATGTAAAATTTCATAAAGATCGGTCCAGTAGTTTAGTCTGAATCGCTCTACACACACACACGCACAGACAGACAGACACACACACACATACACCACGACCCTCGTCTTGATTCCCCCTCGATGTTAAAATATTTAGTCAAAACTTGACTAAATATAAAAAAAAAGAACACCAAAAAACAGCCAAGCCGAGGTAGGAACCCGCTTATTTGGTTGGCCAAAAATAGTGCAGCAAGCTTCACCCGGGCGTGACCTGTCGTAGATATCCGATGAAGTTTTAGTTCTATTCACAGGATATTAAATAAAACCTGACGTCAGGCGCTATATATCGCACTGTTTGCACCGGCGTCAGAAATGTCCAGAGGAAAAAAATGTCATCCGCGTGTATTCAACGCTAACCACCCCCTGTGGTTGCTAACCTTGTCACAGCCAAGTGCACGGCTTCTCAATCAGGGGTGCTGCTCATTTTTCAATTTCCAGCCAATTTGCGACCTCGAGTCAAGGAAGGGAGACTCAATCACCGGGTTGTCAACATCAGACTGTTTGAGTGCTAGTGCTCTAAACTGACGCTGATGGAGTCGAATACCTTTTTCCAGTAATGGATGACCTTGCACTCTGAATAGGATTGAACACATTTTGAACACATGTCTGTAACCAGTTTTGAACACGTAACCAGTTTTGAACACGTTGTGACATTGTACGTAGTTCTGCTGGAAAAAAGTAGCTCACATAGTGTCCACTCGTGATCACATAATAAACAAACAGTGTTCACAAGCGTTCATTTGAACACTATGTGTTTAGTATGTGTGCTTCTTCCGCAAGTAGAAATATGTACTATTTCACAAAGTGTTCAAAACTTGTTAAAGAGAAGTGTTCAAAATGTTTTCAATCCTGTTCAGAGTGTGCTATGGGGACACCAAGATGCGCGACGCAAACCGAACTATTTCGTGTGACGCTAGTTTTGGCGAAACATGCCAATTCCCTGCTTCAAATAGTTGCATCAAAAAGACATAGAATGAGAAAGTTCCATGTGATGCAAATCAGAGCAAAACTAATATCTCTTATTTGGACAGAAGTAAAACAATACAGGTAAACTTGTGAGAGCTAACGCAAGCATCGCCCGTTAGATAACTATGATATTCACGTAGCGTCACCCATTGTGGGTTTGCCCATTGTGGAGTCGCCTGCTGCGGGTGAACATGGAAATGGTCAAATTCGACCCATTCAGCCTAACTTACCCGGCAAGACCGCCACTTCCGCCGCACAGTAGTGGCATTGTTTTGATTGCCTCTCCTTACGGATTAATAGCGCCCCGAAATCAGATTGCATTCACTTGTTTTCTGCGCTCTCCTGCACGGCTGAATTAGGTGCCTTTTTTGTTTTGTTCGACCTTCACCGCAGTACCAGAGAGAGAGAGAGAGAGAGAGAGAGAGAGAGAGAGAGAGAGAGAGAGAGAGAGAGAGAGAGAGAGAGGGGGGGAGTCATAAACAGAGAGAAAGAGAGACAGACAGAGAGAGAGAGACAGAGACAGAGAGCTCAGACGGTCAGAGAGACACTGGGATTGACAGCTAGGGAGGGAGACTCAGAGAGAAGAGAGGGGGGGGGGGGGGGGGGGGGGGGGGGAGAGAGAGAGATTGGATTGGATTGGATTGGATTGTTTAATTGTGTAACCAGTGATTTGGTTTTACAATGTTAAAAAAAATCAAAAACTACATTTTCCGTTATCAAAGCTGAAGCATATACAAAACATAGCATTGACATTATCGAACCGATACGACAAACGCGTGTTGTTCTCGCGACATGGATGCCAGATCGCGTGGGTGGCGAACATGTTACCGACAAAACGAATAGTCACAGTGCCGAAGTTCATAATTGGTCAAGAGATTGGAAGTGTTCGTCTTCTCACAGTTTCAAGTCTTAAAGTCACTGTCCATTGACTTCCTAAGTTTCTCGTTACATCTTTTAATTTCTTCTGTCATTTTAGCAAAGTTCTCCTGCAATGGTGAAGTCATTAAGTGTTGGTTATCTGATGACTGTAGAAAGCCTTCACCGTTGTCCTGTAGTCCTGTAACCATGCCCGTTTTCATGTGCCTGTCGCTGACATGTGTACTGGGATGTTTGGGCTTTTCGCTTCTATTTGTATCCGCACCTGAGAGCAGTCCGATGTCAATTCCTCTTTCAGACGTTTTCTGTTCAATGTGTGCCAGACCCTCAATGTCGATGTAGTCGTCTGTCTGACGTACCGCACTATTAAGCCAACAATCCTTGGTCTTCCAGCCACTTGCGCCAAAACACATGGTGACACCTGTATTGTTTACATGTGCCTCTCTCGGGCGCACAGTGGCAAGCGGTGGGTCTGTCGCACGTGCAGAGCGTGGCGTGTCAACACTGGAATGTGTACTGTCATGTTGTGACGGAGGCGTAAACTCAGGGGTAGCTAAAAATAGACCGCATGGCGAAGTATGCCCACTGTCAACAATGTTATCACTTGCCTTATTGTCTTGTTCTTGTCTTGTGTTTGTTTCTGTGGCTATCTCTTTCATATTGTTGTCCGTTCTTGTTTGACCAGTCCTACAAGTAGCACATCTGTCTTCTGCCCTTTTCTGGTCACGGCGTATCTGTGACGGGGGTTTGCGTCGCCACGCGCCCACTGGTAATGTCGACGACTGGCCATCTTGTTGCCCTGAGTTGAAGCGAAGCACGACGACAGGTTTGTCGCCTTCGCCTGTCACCTTCCAGGAGATAAGCGCGTGGTCCCCGATAATGGTGGTCAGAATGGACTCCACAGTTTTAGGTAGACCTAAAACTGACATATTCGTGGCTGTTGTTGCTGAAAGTTTAAGATTTTTCTTCACAGCAGTATTTTCGTGTCATGCCACGGCGACCACCGGAAGAGAGAGAGAGAGAGAGAGAGAGAGAGAGAGTCATAGGCAGAGAGAAAGACAGACAGACAGAGAGAGAGACAGAGACAGAGAGACAGAGAGCTCAGACGGTCAGAGAGACACTGGGATTGACAGCTAGGGAGGGAGACTCAGAGAGATGAGAGGGGGGGGGGGAGAGCGAGAGAGAGAGAGAGGGAGAGTCATAGGCAGAGAGAAAGACAGACAGACAGAGAGAGAGACAGAGACAGAGAGACAGAGAGACAGAGAGCTCAGACGGTCAGAGAGACACTGGGATTGACAGCTAGGGAGGGAGACTCAGAGAGATGAGAGGGGGGGGGGGGAGAGCGAGAGAGAGAGAGAGAGAGAGAGAGAGAGAAAGAGAGACAGACAGAGAGAGAGAGACAGAGACAGAGAGCTCAGACGGTCAGAGAGACACTGGGATTGACAGCTAGGGAGGGAGACTCAGAGAGATGAGAGGGAGGGAGAGAGAGCGAGCAGGGGAAGGGGTTGGGATGGGATAGAGGTACACTCAGAGGGAAAGAAACTGAATGCCAGAGAGAGAGAGAGAGAGAGAGAGAGAGAGAGAGAGAGAGAGAGAGAGAGTCCCAAAAGAGGGGCAAATCGATACAAATGCTACGAGGCACGTGCACTGTGCGTTTTACCATTTGACCTGAAATGCCCCTTCTCGGTTTACTCTGCGCGAAAGGACCAGAGAAAATCACCTTCATTGACAGTGTCAGTGGCACAACCCGTTTATTTCACTTTTCAGCGTGTGCGTAAATCTAGTCCCATTTTGATTCATTCTTCTGGTTTTAATTCGTCTTTTGTTCATAATTACGCCAATGCGTGGTTGTGGCTAATGATGGGCTTGATATCAATCAAATTCTCTAACTGGATGTTACGTCTAGTTACTGCCCTGTATCTCAGCGCATAAGTGTCCATTTCCTATGGTGTCTTATTATGCAATTCTATAGTTTAATTTTAGGACGAAAATCGCGTTAGGGTGTTTATAATCGTAAACCTGCCAAATAATCTTCACAAATTATGTTTTAAATAATGAACGAAATGTGATAATTCAACAAAATGACACTCATACGAACGCGCCTTTTCCATTTGCAATTACGGTACAAAAACCTGCACTTGAAAAGAAAAAGAACAAGTCGCGTAAGGCGAAAATACAACATTTAGTCAAGCTGTCGAACTCACAGAATGAAACTGAACGCAATGCAATTTTTCAGCAAGACCGTATACTCGTAGCATCGTCAGTCCACCGCTCCTGGCATAGGCAGTGAAATTGACAACAAGAGCGGGGTAGTAGTTGCGCTGAGAAGGATAGCACGCTTTTCTGTACCTCTCTTCGTTTTAACTTTCTGAGCGTGTTTTTAATCCAAGCATATCATATCTATATGTTTTTGGAATCAGGAACCGACAAGGAATAAGATGAAAGTACACTAGTGTTTTTAAATTTAATTTTGATCATAATTTTTATATTTTTAATTTTCAAAGCTTGTTTTTAATTAAAATATAACATATTTATATGTTTTTGGAATCAGAAAATGATGAAGAATCAGATGAACGTAAATTTTGATTGTTTTATAACAAAAATATCTTTTTTTTTCCAATTTTCAGATTTTTAATGACCAAAGTCATTAATTAATTTTTAAGCCACCAAGCTGAAATGCAATAACGAAGTCCGGCCTTCGTCGAAGATTGCTTGGCCAAAATTTCAATCAATTTGATTGAAAAATGAGGGTGTGACAGTGCCGCCTCAACTTTTACAAAAAGCCGGATATGACGTCATCAAAGACATTTATCGAAAAAATGAAAAAAGTCCGGGGATATCATTCCCAGGAACTCTCATGTAAAATTTCATAAAGATCGGTCCAGTAGTTTAGTCTGAATCGCTCTACACACACACACAGACAGACAGACACACACACACATACACACATACACCACGACCCTCGTCTCGATTCCCCCTCTATGTTAAAACATTTAGTCAAAACTTGACAAAATGTAAAAAGAAAAAGAAATTGTGCAAAATGAATATCGGTTTGCAAACACAGAAGCCCAATCACAGGAAAGCCCAATGCTTGTGATTGAACCCCTCGCAAAAAAAAAGTGACCGTAAATCGATATATTAAAAGCGAATCAGTTCAACAAACGCCTTTTGTGTGCATTGCGTCTTTTTTGTGCATTACCTTTCTTTTTTTCTTTGTTTTCTTTGTGTGTGTGTCTAGAGGTGATATGTATTCAGGAATTAGTTTCGCCTCGTTTTCAATTACGATCCAAAGGGTTTGAAAAGGTCAAAGAATGTTACGTTGTTCGCTTGAATGACAAGCAAAGTTCAGCGTCCCTCGAATAAGATTTTGCAGCCTTTCTAAATGTGAGCACAAACGGAAATGAGAGATTAATGATTCATGGTGACAGGTTCAAATGACATTCCCAGGCGACTTTGTTTGTTTTTGTTTGTTTGTTTGTTTGTTTGTTTGTTTGTACTTGCAGAACAACTCAAAATAATCCTAAAAAATCACAACAATCTTCGAACGAAACAAGAAGTAAAATAAATGACTAGCTGTAAAGCAGAAAGGGAAAACACATAAACACGATCACTGTTGAAATACAGGAACACGAGTGTGTTCGCTTACGTAACTCGTTATTCGTCTCACATTAAAAAAAAAAACCGTTGTGATCAGGATCGCAGGAGAACGCTTCAGTTGACACTGTACAGTTCATTGTACCAAACCAATCGGGGCGGGGATGTAGCTCAGTCGGTAGCGCGCTGGATTTGTATCCAGTTGGCCGCTGTCAGCGTGAGTTCGTCCCCACGTTCGGCGAGAGATTTATTTCTCAGAGTCAACTTTGTGTGCAGACTCTCCTCGGTGTCCGAACACCCCCCGTGTGTACACGCAAGCACAAGACCAAGTACGCACGAAAAAGATCCTGTAATCCATGTCAGAGTTCGGTGGGTTATAGAAACACGAAAATACCCAGCATGCTTCCTCCGAAAACGGCGTATGGCTGCCTAAATGGCGGGGTAAAAAACGGTCATACACGTAAAATTCCACTCGTGCAAAAAAACACGAGTGTACGTGGGAGTTTCAGTCCACGAACGCAGAAGAAGAAGATTGTACCAAACCGGAAGACGTTTAACCGTACGAGAAACTGCGCAGAATCGACGAATTTGTCGTGTTTGTATGGGCTATGAAAGAGTTGTTTCTCTTTCAAACATTGAGGCAAACTTTCAATGTGACATTATAGGCCAAGCACAAGCGCGCGGAGTGCATGGACACGTGATCAGTCTCTCGCTACTGACTGGCCTATAATGTCACGTGGGAACGTTTGTCTTAGTGTTTCCAAGAGAAATAACAACAGTCTTTCGCACTCAGTACAAATCCGACAGAGTTATTTCCGAACATCGGCTATTGTTACAAAAGTGATGACTTCGGGCTCACATAATAGTGCCACTTAACAAGAAAACTCAAAACATTTTATTTACAGAACAAACCCAGCGCCTTCGGTTTTACCGCGTATTTTATTTCTTTGGTACCGGCGGTACGTATAATTGTTACACACGTACGCAAAGACAAAGACAAGGATCTAAACAGCTCCAGGTCCCAGGCTCTAGCACACAGCGTCAACCTATGTTTAAAACTGGGTTACATCATAATCGCATGGAGCACACTTGAGTGAAACACACATCAAGTGTGTCCAACGAAAGGGATAGACCCGAACGATCTTTTTAAAGACGGCATTTCAATCATAATTATTTTCACTCAAGACTGAATTACTTGACTTAAAGGCATATGTACGCGCTCCCGTGTTTACAAAGTGTAGTTTGCCCATAATCGATGTCAAACGCACCATAAGACCATGTAATGACGATATGTCGCCATGCGCGGACCATATACATGCATTACAGCTTGTTTTAGAGTCTCAAAAACTTTGGATGTAAACAAAGACGCGGAGTTATTTCCCTTGCGTCAACGCTACCTCTGTTGGCAAATCTATAAATAGGACGATCCAGATCAAAATGAAAATTAACATATCTCAACATTGAAGGGGTCCTAGACCACAATATTTTGCAGGGAACTTAATTTAGCATGTCTCCAGTTGTTGGTAAAGCAATTAGCGTGTATAGTCATCGAGTACATATGGCTTTAAACCGTAGTCAAATCGATAGTTAGTTGGATCGATAACAGACAGGCAGACAGACATGCAGACGGACAGATATATAAGCTATTTTAACAAAACAGACCCGCAGGGATTCCTCGTTCAAAGCATACTGATGTCAACAAGTCTCCCATGACAACCAACGACTGTCAAATTCTTGTGGTCCAAAACTTTGTATGTGCACACAAATAGAAGGAAAATAGAATGACAAGAACAACTTTAAACAAATAAAAAATTAAAAAAAATAAAGAAAGAAAAAGAAAAGAAACACTGCCAATGCAACTATTAGAACACACTTTTACAGACGCTGGGTTTATGGTTTTAACCCTTGGGCCAAATTCATAAATATTTAGT
>NC_090248.1:12563456-12645956 GCF_037325665.1 Littorina saxatilis
AAATGAGTCGCATGTCACCTCGCGCGGTTCTGCGCTAGGCTTAATATAAGTCCGGGGAGTGTCTGGTAACAGTGTGAGGGTCACCTTAGTCACAGGCTTATAACTCAAACAGTTTTCGCTCTTTTCTAAAACGGTTTTCACCACTGGATAGAGCATAAAAAACTCTTTAGGAAAATGTACATACTCTGCTGAAGAGAATGGCTTACTGTAACAATTTGATTCTGCTGGGTCGAATGGTTTACAATACCAGTCTGAAGGTGATTTGAACGTAACTTCATCAGCTGGGTTTGTTGGTGGGTTTTTTAAATTTGATTTCATTGTGCTTTTTGCTAATTGCTCATCTGAGGTCCTCCTATTCTTAGCGCGGAACCTGAACATTTGTCACGTTGTATGAAAATAAAAAAGCACGTTTATGTTCCTTTAATAAATACGTATTGATAAGGCTCAGTTATTTTTTTTTGTTAAACACTATACCCCTCCCCTCCCCCCTCGCTTTTAGTGAGACCTCGAAAAATCTTACTCTTAGCAAATTACGTTTAAATATGGGGTGAGTCTCAAATTGTAGCTACATTTACATAGGTTACGAACAAAAAATCTGAACAAGCAAGTAACTCTTAAAAGGAGCGAACTCTTAAATCGGCCAGGTGTCTTAAAATGTGTTTTTTTCCACTGTGTCAGTCTTTTCTTCGGGTTGGTGGGACGGGAAGGCGTTAGATATTATAATATCCACCACATTCATGTCTTGTATAGTTGTTTGTCGGCATTTCTGGCCACACAACGCCCTAGCCCCCACTCCCTATATATACCGCCCTCCCCGCCCCCCACCGCAACCGTTTTTCATAGATAAAGGCCAGCCCTGAAGAAAGAAAAAAAACGTAGTCATCAAAACAATTCAGGATCATGTAGGTAAAACAGACAAGTAAACCCCCTTCCTCGCTCCTCCAACGCTCCAGTCCCTCTTAAAGAGAAGTTTTATGAGTTGTTTTTCTCCTGTAAATACGACCAGCCGCAGCCGAGCGTTTGTCTCAAACATAATTATATATCTCTGTTACTTAACCATGTATTCGGATCACTGAGCTCGACACCACGAGAGAGCAAACGGCTGCATTTGAATTTCACGCATTTGAAATTTTTTTTCGTCTTCCCGCATTTGATTTTCCCGCATTTGGTGGTTTGAATTTCATGCATGTGAGCTTGTGTAAGTCACGCATGTGAGCTTTTGAAAATCACGCATGTAGTGTAGCCTATGCGTTGGGGTGTGTGTACATGAGATAGAGTTGCTCGTGACCGATGATGATCAATCAATCAATATGAGGCTTATATCGCGCGTATTCCGTGGGTACAGTTCTAAGCGCAGGGATTTTTAAAAAAATATTTATGCAATTTATATCGCGCACATATTCAAGGCGCAGGGATTTATTTATGCCGTGTGAGATGGAATTTTTGTACACAATACATCACGCATTCACATCGGCCAGCAGATCATGATGAGTCTCAATTCACCTTGAAATAAGTTGAAACATTAAGTTTTCTATTAGATGAGATGGTAAATTCTTCAAGAGGTGAATGAAGAATCATTCTGACACATGTCTTCAATTCTTTCACATACTCCAGCAATTTTTACAGTAAAACACATATACACATGTACCTCTTCACACACTCACACACACATACATACAATTGTGATTTGTATTCACGCGTCTATACACGGGACTCACTCACAAACACACCGATGCGGGAGGGATACGTGCATGCGTGTGCATGCGTGTGCGTGAAATTCAAATGACAAGTAAGGAGAGATTTTAACTGGAAACCTGGGTGAAATTCATGTGTTAAGAAATGCGAGAAATAATTCATAGCGTAAAATTCAAAAGTGCGTGAAATTCAGTTGCACCGGAGCAAACACTGATTGACATCTGCTGATGCGCTCGTGTTATGATGATAAGAATAGATGTGATCACTGACATTGTTACGGTTCCCTTGTGATTGTGTTGCTGTTGGACTGATGTGAGATACACGTACTGTACATTCATTTGTACACGTTGTGGTCGCTGTGATATAACGCACTGGTTGTGGTGCAACGTATTACAGCTTTTTACATTTAGTCAAGTTTTGACTAAATATTTTAACATCGAGGGGGAATCGAAACGAGGGTCGTGGTGTATGTGCGTGTGTGCGTGTGTGCGTGTGTGCGTGTGTGTGTGTGTGTGTGTAGAGCGATTCAGACTAAACTACTGGACCGATCTTTATGAAATTTGACATGAGAGTTCCTGGGTATGAAATCCCCGAACGTTTTTTTCATTTTTTTGATAAATGTCTTTGATGACGTCATATCCGGCTTTTCGTGAAAGTTGAGGCGGCACTGTCACGCCCTCATTTTTCAACCAAATTGGTTCAAATTTTGGTCAAGTAATCTTCGACGAAGCCCGGACTTCGGTATTGCATTTCAGCGTGGTGGCTTAAAAATTAATTAATGACTTTGGTCATTAAAAATCGGAAAATTGTAAAAAAAATTAAAAATTTATAAAACGATCCAAATTTACGTTTATCTTATTCTCCATCATTTGCTGATTCCAAAAACATATAAATATGTTATATTCGGATTAAAAACAAGCTCTGAAAATTAAATATATAAAAATTATTATCAAAATTAAATTGTCCAAATCAATTAAAAAACACTTTCATCTTATTCCTTGTCGGTTCCTGATTCCAAAAACATATAGATATGATATGTTTGGATTATAAACACGCTCAGAAAGTTAAAACAAAGAGAGGTACAGAAAAGCGTGCTATCCTTCTTAGCGCAACTACTACCCCGCTCTTCTTGTCAATTTCACTGCCTTTGCCATGAGCGGTGGCCTGACGATGCTACGAGTAAAATGGCATTGCGTTCAGTTTCATTCTGTGAGTTCGACAGCTACTTGACTAAATATTGTATTTTCGCCTTACGCGACTTGTTACATTTAGTCAAGTTTTGATTTGTTTACTGTCTGCTTTCGCGTTGAACGGAGTAATGCACTGAAGCTTTGTTCACTTTATTTGGCTTTTTGTGGGCGGGGTTGGGGTGGGGGGGTTTAATGGATGTTAAAGGGAGGGGGGGGGGGGGGGGGGGAGAGGGTGGGGGCACGAAAAAAGGAATGCCAAATTAAAAGTGAAACCGAAAAAATGTCCATGCCACTAACTCATATAATTTATAATCTCTCTTCTCAATAAGTGCTTATGCCGTCAGTTGAAACTGTGCGAGGTTAAGTTTAAATTAGGGTTAAATTAGAGCATCACGGATTTAATGGGTCTCAATCGGTACGGTCTGCATTTTTACAGGCTGTTCTTCTGTCGAGCGCATCTTGTTACATTTAGTCAAGTTTTGACTAAATGTTTTAACATAGAGGGGGAATCGAGACGAGGGTCGTGGTGTGTGTGTGTGTGTGTGTGTGTGTGTGTGTGTGTGTGTGTGTGTGTGTAGAGCGATTCAGACTAAACTACTGGACCGATCTTTATGAAATTTTACATGAGAGTTCCTGGGTATGATATCCCCAGACGTTTTTTTCTTTTTTCGATAAATGTCTTTTATGACGTCATATCCGGCTTTTTGTAAAAGTTGAGGCGGCACTGTCACACCCTCATTTTTCAATCAAATTGATTGAAATGTTGGCCAAGCAATCTTCGACGGAAGGCCGGACTTCGGTATTGCATTTCAGCATGGAGACTTACAAATTAATTAATGACTTTGGTCATTAAAAATCTGAAAATTGTAATTAAAATTATTTTTTTTATAAAACTAAATGTAGTAATTTCGCCTTACGCGACTTGTTTTCTTTCTTTTTTGTAGGCACAGTTCTTCTCTTGTGTTATTCTATTCGGGTCACCATCTGAGTGCAGTTGTTAACCCGTGATTTGTAAAAAATGTACAAATCACGTTTTTGCGCCCGATATTTTCTTGTCGTCTCCAAAGTCAAGGGACAAGTCGCGTAAAGCGAAATTACTACATTTAGTCAAGCTGTAAAACTCACAGAATTAAATTGAACGCACTACATTTTTTCACAATGACCGTAGTCCGCCGCTAGTGCAAAAGGCAGTGAAAGTGGCGAGCCTGTTTAGCGCAGTAGCGGTTGCGCTGTGCTGCATAGCACGCTTTACTGTACCTCTCTTCGTTTTAACTTTCTGAGCGTGTTTTTAATCCAAACATATCATGTCTATATGTTTTTGGAATCAGAAACCGACAAGGAATAAGATGAAATTGTTTTTAAAACGATTTTGGAAATTTAATTTTAATCATAAATTTTATATTTTTAATTTTCAGAGCTTGTTTTTAATCCAAATATAACATATTTATATGTTTTTGGAATCAGAACATGATGAAGAATAAAATAAAATTAATTTTGGATCGTTTGATAAATAGATAATTTTATTTACAATTTTCAGATTTGTAATGATCAAAGTCATTAATTAATTTGTAAGCCTCCATGCTGAAATGCAATACCGAAGTCCGGCCTTCGTCGAAGATTGCTTGGCCAAATTTTCAATCAATTTGATTGAAAAATGAAGGTGTGACAGTGCCGCCTCAACTTTTACAAAAAGCCGGATATGACGTCATCAAAGACATTTATCGAAAAAAACGAAAAAAATATCTGGGGATATCATACCCAGGAACTCTCATGTAAAATGTCATAAAGATCGGACCAGTAGTTTACTCTGAATTGCTCTACACACACACACACATGTCATACACCACGACCCTGGTCTGGATTCCCCCCTCTATGTTAAAACATTTAGTCAAAACTTGACTAAATGTAAAAACGAAATCCCTTGACTTTTGGGGTAATTAAAAGATTTTTTTTTTTTTCATTACTAGGGATCAATTAGTCCCGTTTCGCCGTTATCCCAATTCGCCCCCATCCCATTTTGGCGACATTTCTCAGGCCAAGTGTCGTTTTACCACCATATCATGTACCATTAGCTCCACATCCCATTTTGGCGCAATCCCGTTTCGCCGTTAGCCCATTTCGCCCCCATCACATTTTCGCGACATTTTACAGGCCAAGTGTCATTTTACCACCATGTCATGTACCATTAGCTCCACATCCCATTTTGGCGCAATCCCGTTTCGCCGTTATCCCATTTTGCCCCCATCCCATTTTCGCGACATTTCACAGGCCAAGTGTCATTTTACCACCGTGTCATACCACTAGCGCCACATTCCATTTTGTCGCCATGCTGTTTTGCCGTCATCCCATTTTGCGACATTTTGGATTGTGGCAAAAATGGGATTTGGCGTAAACGGAATGTCTTCCTAGTTGAATAACGCAGTATAGTAGTATTGTGAGGCTTGGCAAGAAGAATAAATAAACAAGAAGGGCAAAGCCCATACGACTCACATGCTTTACACATTTTTCCTACCAAAATACATGTGACCTTGATCCAAGGTCAAGGTCATCCAAGGTCATGCAACACAAAGCTGTTAATTCAAGACATAGGAAGTACAATGGTGCTTATTGGCTCTTTCTACCATGAGATATGGTCACTTTTAGTGGTTCACTACCTTATTTTGGTCACATTTCATAAGGGTCAAAGTGACCTTGACCTTGATCATATGTGACCAAATGTGTCTCATGATGAAAGCATAACATGTGCCCCACATAATTTTTAAGTTTGAAACAGTTATCTTTCATAGTTCAGGGTCAAGGTCACTTCAAAATATGTATACAATCCAACTTTGAAGAGCTCCTGTGACCTTGACCTTGAAGCAAGGTAAACCAAACTGGTATCAAAAGATGGGGCTTACTTTGCCCTATATATCATATATAGGTGAGGTATTGAATCTCAAAAACTTCAGAGAAAATGGGAAAAATGGGAAAAATAGCTGTTTTTAGGCAACATTTATGGCCCCTGCGACCTTGACCTTGAAGCAAGGTCAAGATGCTATGTATGTTTTTTGGGGCCTTGTCATCATACACCATCTTGCCAAATTTGGTACTGATAGACTGAATATTGTCCAAGAAATATCCAACGTTAAAGTTTTCCGGACGGATGGATGGACGGACGGACGGACGGACGACTCGGGTGAGTACATAGACTCACTTTTGCTTCGCATGTGAGTCAAAAATGGGATGGCGGCCAAATGGGATGGTGTCAAAATGGGATGTTGCGCAATTGTTATGACACGGTAGTAAAATGACGCTTGGCTTATGAAATGTCGCGACAATGGGATGGGGGCGAAATGAAATGCGGTGAAACGGCATGGCGGCCAAATAGGATATGGTGTCAAAATAGGATGTCGCGCTATTGTTATGACATGTTAGTAAAATGACGCTTGGCTTGTGAAATGTCGCAAAAATGGGATGGGGCAAAAAATGGGACGGCGGCAAAACGGGATTGCCCCAAAATGGGATGTGGAACTAAAACCATGTACCACCACCACCACTCAGCGTAGAGGCTCTAAACAAGAAAAATTAATAATAATAAAAGGCTTGCATTACTTTGTGGAATGCAATATTTTTACATTTTTACAAATCGCGGTTTTAGGTTCGACGTGATTTGTAAAATGTTTTTACATTTTTACAAATCACGGGTTAACAGCAGTCCATATGTTTACAGGCTTTTACATGGGATAAGACGTCCTCCGCGAAATAGGCTGATTTTTAATGACGGTAAAACACAGGCAGTCAACTTGCAGGCTCCTCCCTTTTTCCGATTTTTGAGTCACTTGAGAAAAAGTGACTATGTAATCGGTCAGTGTTAGTCTGTCCACACCACCTTAACGTTGGACTTTTCTCGGAAACTATCAAAGCGATCGGGCTCATATTTTGTTTAGTCGTGACCTCCAATGACCTCTACACTTTAACGATGGTTTCGTTGACCTTTGACCTTTTTCAAGGTCACAGGTCAGCGTCAAAGGAAAAATTAGACATTTTATATCTTTGACAGGAAACTATCAAAGCGATCGGGCTCATATTTTGTTTAGTCGTGACCTCCAATGACCTCTACACTTTAACGATGGTTTCGTTGACCTTTGACCTTTTTCAAGGTCACAGGTCAGCGTCAAAGGAAAAATTAGACATTTTATATCTTTGACAAAGTTCATCGGATGTGATTGAAACTTTGTAGGATTATTCTTTACATCAAAGTATTTACATCTGTAGCCTTTTACGAACGTTATCAGAAAAACAAGGGAGATAACTAGCCTTTTCTGTTCGGCAACACACAACTTAACGTTGGGCTTTTCTCGGAAACTATAAAAGTGACCGGGCTCAAATTTTATGTGAACGTGACTCATTGTGTTGTGAATAGCAATTTCTTCCTGTCCATCTGATGCCTCATATAATATTCAGAACTGCGAAAGTGACTCGATCGAGCGTTTGCTCTTCTTGTTTCTTTCTGTAAACACATTAATTCTACACAAATTCTTGGAGCTTACCGCAGACATAATTCTTGATTCTTGAATTTTGGGCCATGCCCTTTCTCTGACTTGAACAGGAGGCGGCAGACGACAAGTTTTGCTAAAGTTTCCGTATGAGTAGAGTCTAACAAAATGAGTATGTGGCAAATTATGGATAATTTCAGAACGTCATACAACCCTCGTTTACCTTTACACAACATGAGCGTATGTAAAGTAAAAGAAGATGGCACATAAGATTCATTCCGTAATGTTGAACTTTAGTTGTAAATTCACAGCTCACACACAATTTGTTGCTGCGAGTGGCATTATTGACTTCTTTTTGATACAAGTTAAGTCCCTTTATCATATGTCTCTAATCAAATTAAAGAATATTTCTCACGCATAAGTAGAAGAAAAAGACAACTAGCAGGCTGCATCTTGTAGGCACAGTTCTTCTCTTGTATTATACCTTATAATACAAAGTTAGTATGGTCGACATGACTCTGTGTGTGTGTGTGTGTGTGTGTAAGCATGCGTCTTAAAAGTCTGCCTGTGTGTTTGTCCAGTTTAAACTCTCGCCTTCTTCTTACTGCTGATTTTTGCATGTGCTTTTACAATTTATCTACGGTATTCAAAACACATATATGCATAGATCATGGGCTCGTGTAACTCTGGTTTACTCGGTAGAGTCAGAGCACAACAGGTATAACATATATACCACTGGAGTTGTTCCCAGACTCATTGGTCAGTTGGACCTGGGTTGAAAATATCCGTACAGTGGATCCCTCCCTTAAAGCCGACTGTTTTTACCGATGTTCTACTCATAACCTCTGTAAATTTACCCCCATTTCAAGACTACCACCTTTTTACGACCTCATGTTCTCAGATTTTTTGAAATCTTAAAAGAGGGGTTCCACCGACTCTGTAGGTTCAAATGCCCTGGCTACAGAAAGAAATGTGATCAGTCTTACATTTCAAAACTATCGGTTGGTCTACCTACCATGGGTCAGAACACTGTCTCAGGTCAAAGATGTTTGCGTCTATGACTGAAAGACCGAGGCCTGAGAATAACACTATTCCATTTGTTTTTGTTTTTCAAATAAAATAAAAAAATAATGCACCAGTAATGTAAATGCACAAATGGATCACAAACTGTTTTCTTGTTGCCGATTTTAATTTAAGAAAATAAGAATTGAAGTGTTTTTATAGTCAACATTCTTCAATGAATTGTCAATTATATTGTACAGATGCCCAAAGAGATCTTGTAAACCTTTGTCTGCTTCTAGCTAAGGCTGAACCAGTGTGTCTACTTGAACAATACTGGTGGTGGATTTGTTCATTTACTCTAGATCATTCCGTCCATGCATGGGTGTACCATTGCAAAAGGGAAATCGTGCAAGGATATAACACTTAGAAAGATGCATGGTCCGAGTTGCAATGGCATGAAACTCAAAAGTATTGTCTATGGGATGGATGAGTTTTATTCCCATTGTTTGATTTGAAGTTTGTGAGCTTTGGGTTGAAGTTTTTGAAGTAAAGGAAAGATTTCAGACTGTGTGTGTGTGTGTGTGTGTGTGTGTGTGTGTGTGTGTGTGTGTGTGTGTGTGTTTGTACATGTACATGTACATGTGTGTGTGTGTGTGTGTGTGTGTGTGTGTGTGTGTGTGTGTACATTTCTTTTACAAGGGTTGAGGCATAAGCAATACAAACAAGCTTTTTTTTCAACCATGAGCCCTTGCCTGGAGACGGACTACTCTGATCATGTATACACAGACATTCACATACGAAAAAAGGAGAAAACAAAATCATGGGAATATGTAGACAAGAATTTCTTTTCACGAACACTAAGTGTTACATATGTACATTTGTGGAAAATTATTGAACATACGTGCTCTTGAGCAAATTAAATGTGCTATTAAAACTTGGAGAGAGAGAGAGAGAGAAAAAAAGGCCCTGTGGCGAGCCTCGCAGCGAGGTCGCAGCGAGCCTCGCTGCGAGGTCGCTGCGAGGCCGTAATTTACCATGCAAATTAAGTTTGCTGCGACTAAGTCGCAGCTAGCTGCGATGTAGTTATATATCCTTATATGGAGATCCCACCCGCGAGCTTGATGTGATGAGGTCGCGGCTAGCTGCGATGTTCCCTGCGAGCTTGCCGCGACCTAGCAGCAGCTAGCCGCGATGTCCTGGACCCCTTACTGTGAGCTTGCCGCGACCAGGTCACAGCTAGCCGCGACCAGGTCACAGCTAGCTGCGACCAGGTCACAGCTAGCCGCGACCAGGTCACAGCTAGCCGCGATGTTCCTGGGATCATGCTGCGGCTTGCCGTGATCTAGTCGCAGCTAGCTGTGATGTAGTCGCAGCTAGCTGTGATCTAGTCGTGGCAAGCCACGATGAATTATTATAGACCCAAGCAGGTTACAGCTAGCCGCGACCAGGTCGCAGCTAGCCGCGACTAGGTCGCAGCTAGCCGCGGTAACCCGGACCTGTTCCTGATAGTCACAGCTATATACCGCGATTAGGTCACAGCTAGCCGCGATTACCTCGCAGCTAGCCGCGATTACCTCGCAGCTAGCCGCGATTACCCGGACCTATATGTGGTAGTCACAGCTATATATCCGCGACCATGTCACAGCTATAGCTAGCAACGACCAGGGTGAGCCGGGATATCCCTGGCCTGTCCTCCAAATTCTTACCACGTACAAGCTTTCCTTGAGCCAGCTGCAGCTACCTGTGCAGTTGTCACGGTTTACTGCGATGTCCATGAAATCATCAAGCAACGACCTTCAAATTTCACAGCAAGTGAGCTGCAACCTAGTGATGAGTGATATATAACTTACTGCAGTTATGCAGGAGGAAATGCTTTTCCAAACCCTGAACATTGTTTAGATGGTTTAAAGTCCCAGTTAAAATATACCTAAACCCTCCCAGAAAAATGCTGCAACCAGCTTGTGGGTGCATGCAAATCCTTTCGCACTGACAGGCCATTGTGCTACATACATTCTAAATTGACTAGAGACAGAAGCAGTTCAACACATGCAGACGCATATTCTCAAATGTAAAACAAACAATTGGTTTAAATTCAAATTATTTAATAAAAGCTCATTTGGCATAAATTCAGATTAAATAGAGCAAGCTGTATCCTGCGATCAGGACGAACAAGTTCATCAGAGTTCACAATTTTTTGCCGAAATACAAGATCGCCAGCACTAGCAATCGCTCATGCTGGGTTTTTTTTACCAATGTCACATGGGTTTAGCTAAAGGTCTCGTGAGTAATTTTTTGTTTAAACATAAACAGCTGCTTAACCTTTTTTCCAAAGTTAATTGCAATACACCCTAAAAGTAAAAGTGTAGAGCTATCAGCGATATAGTTATTATGAAAAACTATATTTCGAAAATGAAATCAAGACAGTACATTACAGGCTAACCAGTACATAATATGTTGCATACCTACCAAGTAGTGTATGCACTCTCCAAGAAGTTCTCCCCTTCTTAACCCAAGGTGGCTGAGTGCATCAGAAACAAAATCAACAGAGATGAGATTCTTCCCCTTTTTCGCGGAATTCTGCTCAAAAGTTGATCCCCAGGACCGTTTTCCTGAATCGTCCAGATCCCTTGAGAGAAAAAAAGGGGGGGGGGGGGGGTAGAGGTTGATTATCAAAAATCTGACCTGCCAATGACTGAATCGCCCAAAAGACTAGACCGGTTTTTGATTGTCCGGACCGACAATACCTCCGACAAAAAAATCTCCGCCGAGCTCAAAACCAAAAATCTACGAAATGAACTTTAGACCCGTGTACGAACTGTCCATTTGGGAACAAATTTTTCCTCATCATCAGTGTCTTCGTCGCGGAAGTTCCTAAATGGGCTGATTTAGTTGTTGACTTTAGCCACTTTAGCAAGATGGCGTCGTCAATGCGATTGTTGGCAGAAACAGAACATGCTTTAGCTTCTGAGATTGATAAAGGGCTAAAGAACAAATGGGTTTGGGCGTGGAAAGACGAAATTATAACTACCGAAGTGAAGGGACGAAAACTTTCCATCCGTCTCGGAGATTCGGTTCAAAAGTTGAATGTTTGGGGAAGGCACAATGCACGTGGTGTAATAAAGTACTGGGCTACAAATAGAGAGGCAAGAGCGTGTTGAAAGACCATTTGACCACATATTTGTCCTTGTGTGCACACTTGTGTTTGTCAGTCTGTGAGTGTGATGTTATTTTCAGTGACTGTTGTTGTTTATTTGTGAGATTCATTCTAGAAATGCATGAACAATGCCCAAAGTTCTAATCAAAATATTCTGCTGCTAAGACTCATTTCTGAGCAATTTTTTGTTATGTAAATGCTAAAAACGCATCAGCTTCAGCCCCCTGACTCCCACAAGGGGCAACGCAAAGGGCCAAACTTCCTTTACCCTCTTATGTCAAAATTTGGGAATCTCATCTCTGAATCAAGATCTCTGACAACCTGAAGAAATGCTGTTGTTCCTGTCTCCCCACTGAGGTGCTCCTTGAATTGCGTCTCCCTGCGATCAATGACACCACCAATCCGATCCACAGGAAAGGTAACTTCTGGGAAGAGCTTCTCAAACCAGGAGTGGACCTGAAAAAAAGTCAATATCAGTCTGTGTTCCAAAAGATAATATTACCCAATATTGACGGACTGTGTGATGATATCTTCTGCTATGGTCTGTTGAGACAGTGATATCAAAATCGAGACTGGAGGTCGAGATTTTGATATCACTGTCGAAACAGACCAATAGCAGAAGATATCGTCACACAGTCAGTCAATGTTAGATATATTGCTAATTCTCGGGACATTTTGTATTTATTGTAAAGAAATTACAAAAGTATTTGTCTCAGTTTTGGCTGTTCCATATCCCTCCCTCTGATTATCATTTCTTTTTGTTCACTCTTTTCTTGTACTTTTCAGTTTTTCAAAATGTTTTTTCTTTCAAAAAGTCTTTAGTCACTTGCTCAACTAAATTCTGGGATAATTACATTTTTATATATATTTGTTTGTTTTAAAATTTAGGTGTTTTTGTTTTTGAAGTGGGGAAGCAATAAAGAGGTCGTCGATATCAAAACTGATATCAACGGAAATGTCGTCGATATCACTTTTGCACTGAGCTCAGTTTTGCCCAATTGACCAATGGAAATCCATGTAACATATGAAATAGCAATATACCAGTGCATGAACTATGCTGCAGTATAGTAAAAGGGACAGCCAAAGAAATAAATACAAATTATCAATGTCTATTATTATTTTGTAATTAATTTTAGTGGATAAAGAAAAGACGCAAAGGATTGCTAGCCTGTTTATAAATACATAAGCATATCTATAAGGCCAAAAAAAATAATAGGTGTGGTTACGGTAACATAGCCGGAAAAAAAGGGTAGGAAGGTAGGCAATCACTTTTTTTTTTTTTTACTTTTCTTTCTAATATGTACAAATTAAACCTACTTGACAGGGAAATAAGTGTGCGACTCGGGCGCTTTCGCTTTCATTGCGTTTTCTGCACTGGTTTTCTTGTGGTTTTTTTTTTTTTTGACATATGTAATAAAAAGTTATAGGGTCGGCCCCTAAAAATAGGGTAGGTCGGGTTACCGTAACCACACCTATTTTTTTTTTAGGCCTAAGACAAAAAAGAGTTGTGATCAACCGAGTACTTACCACTGAAGAGGGCTTGCCACTTTGCCTCTGTAACTGCAGCAAAACCTTGTTTGTCAGCCCCGGTCGCCACGGCCAGAGGCAAGAAAATAGTTAGCAAGTTGTTGGTGCATGTGTGTCATCTGGAGAAAAGAACAAAAAGTAAGTTATAACAATAACATCAAACACTACTTCTGCAGAAAGAAAAACACCATTCAAACTCAAAGAAGAAAAGTCAGTTATTTCATTTTCAATAAATGAAAAAGCAGCTACCAGTAGTATTTTATAAAAAAATATATCTGTAATATCTGTTTTCTCACACGAAATAAGTCGACATACATGTGCGAAACATTGCGAGTCCGCAAAACGTTCTCAGAGTCAGCTGGTGAATTCTACTTTTGGTTTCCACTCAGCTGGTGCAAGAAAAGAAGAAGTTACGTGACCTGAATAAAATCAGTTTTTGAACAATATGCAATGTTTTCATTTCGTAGATGCACCAGAAATAGTTGGTTTTTTTATATCTTTAGATACATTGTGAATGATTATTTTCGTCATTAGATTCTATTGGGTTAGAGAAAAAAACGAAAGCGGTTCGTAACACAACCCTTCCGCTTGAAACACAGACAGGCCATCGAAGTCGAACCGCTTCGTCAAATTCAGTACAAAATACCTTCTGTCATTTCGTACATCCGCCATTAAAAACATTCAATCAATACTTTAATATGTCTAAACTTACCGAACAGAACATCTTGAATCGATGTGCCGGACGAAAAGAATGCTTGGGTCGAATTTGTTGAGTCGGTAATCGCGGCTTGAGCCACCGGGCGCCATTTTCAAAACTGCAGGCAAAGCTATTCGAGCCTCGTTTTGGGCGTCTTGCTCGGAGGACACATGTCGGACTGACTTCATTTTTTGCTTGTTTAAAGAAAAATTCGAGCTGAATCGAATGGTGTATTTCATTTGGCAGTGTGATAAAGTTGTCGGTAGTTTGATATTGAAAACTTCAACCGCAATTTTTGGTCACTTTGTTTTCCAGTTCTCAAAATATACGAAATTATAGAGCTAGCTCTGCTCTTTCAAAACACCCATTGTAGTTTCTTTGACGCGGAGCAAGAGAGCGTAAAGTACGACGACCGAACTGAAAAATGTTGCGCATCACAGCGCGCGGAGGCTGTGTGAGGCTGAACGGTACTTCAATAAAATATTCATACAAAATCACATAGTAAACACAAATTAACTAACGAAAATGGTATGTATTTTGATGTGGTATACATTTTTTATTTTATTCGGTGAATTTCTTTACATTTTTGGCATCTTCAGGTGCATTCTCTAACCTTCAGTCATCGGTTAGTGCATGCATGGTTCTAATAACCTTTAAAACAGCATGGTCTGGTCCTTTGAAATGGGGTGGAAAAAATCCCGATTGCGGCTAGGAGCTAAGTGATACAAAGAAGGTTTGACCAGTGGACGATACCTTCCGCCTGTGACCAAGACCTGGGAACACATAATTATTGCCGTATTAGACTATGTATGCTTGTTTGTCTAAAAATACGATCAGCTGCGCACCCCCCACTCCGCTGCAACAATGCCAGACATCTGGATGACTTGTTCTACAAGTGCAGCGTAACAGACAGATACAGATACAGAGTATGGTTTAATGATTATAACAACTTTACAACTCTGCATTTGATCAATGGTAACCGCTTTTGTCATTACACATTGAAAGAAGCATTTGGTTTAATGTTTTGGTAAACTTTTTAATGGTCAAATGTATGGAGTACACCTTTTTTTTCCTGAAAATATATATATATATGCCAAATTTGTTTGAGAATACTCCAAGCGCAAAACAGCTAGGGTTCCAGCTATATTTTTTAATGGAATTGTTTGATCGTCACACTGCCAGTTAAAATTTCTCTTGTTTGTTGGTGTGCAAGCTATATATAGTGCTTCCATTCGTGTGCTGTCATATATGCTCTGAATCTGATCATTTCTGTTAAGTCTTTATAATATAGGCTGGTTGTACACTTTGAGTTTAATGGGCAATAGTAAACTCCCTAAGCTAAATGCAGTTAGCAACACATCACCATGGTACTTTCTAGCTCCCAAATTTTAAAGAAGCACAAGATAACACTTTACCTGATTTTTAAATGGAAATGCAACATGCCATATAAACGGTTGCGACCATCTTTGTGAAAATATAATACTCGAGTTTAAAGGTGTTTGTCTACATTTTTATACAGAAATCGGCATCAAATACTAAGTCTAGCTATTCCCTACAAATATCAAAAATACACTCCCCTTCGATCAGGAAGGACGAAGCCAGGGTAACCGATTGAAAATTCATGAAAGTAATGCAGCGTAGTACGATATCCTTATTTGGCAAATGCCAAGGGCAAAAGTCCTCTCAAATACCATGCATTCCGTGCGTTTAACAAAACATCGTGGACAGCGCTCTAATACACTGTGTCAAACTGTTGCTGTGATTGTGTGGGTGTGGCTGTCAGCATAGTGACATGAATTTGATTGGTCGATATTTATAGTTAAAACACATGCTCTCTCCACATGGAAATCAAAACATTGGAAGTGTTATACTGTACTTCTCAAAAATAAAAACTTTTTTTACATTTATTTTTATTTTGATAAAAAAATTTCCCCATGCTTCATTCATCATCTGACATAACTTTTTAGCGAAATCTAACCATAAGATTATTGAAAAAAAAGCAGAAATGTAGACGACCTTTAAGCCTTGAATTTTGCTTCAACAACATTTTGTGTGAAACTACAGAATAAAAGTCTCTGGCAGTTGGTAAACAAACAAGAATTTCGGGCTGCTGATTTATACATCCCTTTAACAGAAGAATTAATGCCAAAATACACTTTTTGCTTAAAAACAAAAGAAAATATTTACTTTGTAATATGAAACATATTTCATACAGTTTTTTAAAACATGAAGCAAGCTGAGTGTTATGTTTCTGAATAATATTTGCTGCCACCATGTCTCATTCTTGTGCCAAGATGGTAAGAATATTTGCAAATAGGGCCACTTAGAGAGTCAGACACAATAATCGCTCTATAAGCAGGCCCCTCCATATGATGTTGAAAAAGCCTCCATTAAGGTCGCGGCTAGCTGTGATGTTGTTCGGAAACTTACGCCAAGATCGCAGCTACCTGCGAGGCTCGCGTCAAGGTCGCAGCTACCCGCGATGTTGTTGCGAGGTTCGCGCCAATTGTCGCAGCTAACTTTGATGTTGTTGTGAGGCTCGCGCCAAGGTTGCAGCTACCTGCGATGTTGTTGCGAGGCTCGCGCCAAGGTCGCAGCTACCCGCGATGTTGGCGCGAGCCTCGCACCATGGTCGCAGCTAGCCGCGCTCTTGTCGCGAGCCTCGCGCCAGGGTCACAGCTAGCCGCGATGTTGTTGCGAGGCTCGCGCCAAGGTCGCAGCTACCCGCGATGTTGTCGCGAAGCTCGCGCCATGGTCGCAGCTAGCCGCGCTCTTGTCGCGAGCCTCGCGCCAGGGTCACAGCTAGCCGCGACCAGCTGCGACTAGTTGCTGCGATGTGTTTAGATCGCTGCGACCTCGCAACGAGGTCGCAGCGAGGTCGCAGCGACTTTTCTTTTCTGTAAGGGGATCGAGAGAGAGAGAGAGAGAGAGATGGAGAAAGAGTGAGAGAGAGAGAGAGAGTCGAGAGAACAATTACCCACAATAAACAGCAATGGGATGGACCTATACCTTCACAAAAGTTTCATGTGCAAACCTCTTTAGATTTAGATGTAGCCAAGAAAGGAACCAGTATGTGTAGCTATGATGTCACACGTTCTGGAAACTTGGTCCAGATTCTCCACAACTAGAAATGAAAAACGCGAAGCAGACGATCTGTTCCCAGACCGTCACTTTAAAGAACGAAAGCCAATCCAAACATATACCTAATACGTCTCACTGCTCTGGTTTGTGTATATACACAACACCACCATGTGTTTGTTTGTTTATTTGTTGCTTAACGTCCAGCCGACTACGCAGAGCCATATCAGGACGAGGAAGGGGGGGATGAAGGGGGCCACTTGTCAAGCGATTCCTGTTTACAAATGCACTAACCCATTACTTGTGTCCCAGCAGGCTTTAGTAAAACTAAATTAATACCTACTGGAAGATTACCAGTTTCCAGTATGTTAAAATAGGCTTAACCTATCTACTGCTGGACTTACATCAGAACACTAACAGATTAAACTATACATGAATCGCGAGACAAGCGGCAAGAGAAGAGATTTTTGGAAAAAATACAGGTGAATGAGCAAGAAGGCAGAAAAAAGAAAAGAATGCATGAAGAAAAAGAGAGCATGACAGGAAAGAGGAACCAAAAATCTACCTAACAGCAAACTAGAAAGCTCCTGCGGTTCCAAAAACAGGAGGGGCTTTTAATTTCATAACCGCAGTGCCCCACTGCGGGACACCACCATGTGCCTGAAAGTGATGCAGAATTATTATTAATTGGAAAACTGGACGATTCCCTCCGACTAATTCATGTGTGGAAATACCTTCTCTCTTCAGTGCCACCCACATTTACCAAGTATTTCCTGAAAACAGCACATTGAAATTCCCTAATGCTTACTCTACTACGCCTGTTCATGTTAGTTTACTATGCTGAAATTTTAGAGACGGAGAAAATTCGTCTTCAGCACGACAGCGCTCCGGGATTCCATTTTAAACGTCGTGTCGGCTAGAGCAACATGTAGAACTTGGAAAACGAGTGACGTAAAAGCTTGATTTGATGACGTTAAACGTACAGGGAGTGTCATAGCTAAACTTACACATTCACATCTTGGCTACACGTCGTGAGATCTAAATCTCTAGAGTATATTTAAAGTTATCTATATCATTTTAAAATTGTAATCACATGGTCTGGTTCCCAACAATGCAGACAAAACTTGAAAAATGCCATTGATAAATATGCAAAAATAGTAAGACCTTTCTACATCGCATACAAAAACAACAACATATATTGAAGCAGTACAATGTAGTACACACACAAAAGTCTATTGCACTAATGTAAAAACATGTATTATGCAAATGTCTACAAAGAACATAGGTCAAACAAACGTTTATGTACAAATATCAAGAAACATTAACTGTTAGACATAACAAACGTATATATAGAAAGCATATACATTATATGCCCACGTTAAAACAATCAATAAAAAGTTTTGTAAAATTAATCAATAACAAGTTTAATAACATTATATTCACAATAAACATTTGAAAAAAAACCACAAGCTAATCAAAAACAAACCAAAACCCCCAGCACATGTCATGAATGAAAAGAAGTTATCTAACAAGGACTGCAATGTCCAAAAATAAGCAATTAAGTGAACAACAGCAGTCAGGTTTTTGAGGAAAAAATGGAAGCCATGTACCTTCTACTATAGTAGTAGCAGTGACACTTGCAACCTCTTTCTATCTTACTGTGGCAGTTGAAGGGAGGTAACTTGGGCAAGATGTACAATAATGCTTGGTGCTCAATACTTTGCTGGAGTTGAAAAAAGGTGAGAATGGGAGCAAGATCTGAGATTTAAAACTTATTACTTATCTCTCTAATTTAGCAATGACTATTTTAACCTTCAACCCAAATCAACTATGTAGAAGACGGACAAGTAGATAGACACACATCAGATAGACACACATCATGTGTGTCTATCTAATGACATGATGATACGACTTCAGAAATTGCCATCAAAGAAACAAGTTTAACACACACACACACACACACACACACACACACACACACACACACACACACAGACAGATGCACATAATAACGACACGTGCACATGTACATGTACCAGCCATTTTTTGGAAAATGAAACAGTCATTTTCTGGAGAACAGTGAAACGATAAAAATTCTCATGTCAAGAAATAACCCAAAAAGACAAAGAAAACCTATGGCTATGACTCATAACAACCTACGTGGTAGCTGTGTGTCAGTGTGATTCTGTCAGAAATGTGACTGGCATTCTTTGCCAACACACGAAAAAAACAAATAATTAGCAGCACCAAAAACATCAACAAAGCAGGATTTATATGATAGGCGTGCTTGTTATTACATACATGAACCTATGTTTTATGTGTGTTGTCCTATACCATTGTTGTTATAATCGTTTACAGGCAGGCAGGGTGTGCTGAAGAAAATGTTCCATTCTTATGTAATATTTTAATGAACAATAAAGTACTGTTATTGTTATTGTTATAACATTTGATGGGCTTGTAAAGGCAGTGATCATAATCTCTGTAATAACATCCATCTGCATTACATCACAACCAAACGACAACCGATGCAACCAATGCAAAATAATTCAGTGCCCAAGCCAGACACACAATTACCCCCCCCTCCCCCCATCAGTACAACCACAAAATATTGCAAACAGGAAATATCACAGTATAAAAACACAAAGGTTCTACTTAATACAGACAAGTGTCTACATGTGACCAACAGATCAGGTTATGGACCTGAGCATTTGATGATTTTCTTTTTTTTCTTTTTTTTTATAAACAGTCTGCCATCATTTCTTACAAGTTTTCACAAAAGTTTAATTTCAATCTTCGTTCTTATCCTGAAGTCCTTTTTTCAGAGTGTCATAGACTTTGGCGATGCCTTCGGTTTTGATGCGTTGCTCAGCGATGGCCAGTTCATCATCAAAATCAGCAGAGTCTGCCGACAGAAGACCGAACAGATTGTCCAGTTTGCTGAGGTCCGGTCTTGACCCCTCTAGTCGAAACTCCAGTGGTTTGTACCCCTTAGTCTGCAGTGCACTGACCATCTGTCCCGCTGCATGCTGAGAGCGCAGGAAAGAGACGAAGACCAAGCGAGCTGGGTACACATCTTCACAGTATTTTTGGTACAGGTCAGCAAAGCTGCACAGATCAAGAATCAAAGATGGCAAGTTAGGGCCTGTCCAAAAGTTATACATTTCATTCACTCAAATGTTTACAAATGTAGAAGTTTATGAAGGCACTGAATAATAAGTTGCAAAAAAAAAACTGTTTAAGTTGTTACGCTGTCTTAAAATATAAACGAAGGAACTGCTTTAAAAACAAGCATCCTGACTAACAAAGACACTGTTCGATCGACCTTTCTAAAATTAAAACTGAACTGCATGTTCATGGATAAAGTGATGTGAAATACCAATTTACACCAAAACATGAAACTCATTTTCTTCTTGCTACCAACTACAACATTTTTACAATAATCTTTAACTGCACAACAACAGTTGAAATTGAACCCTGCATCAAAGTTTGGATACATATATCTAACTAGATGATTACCCACTTCGCCGGGTACCGGCTTCGCCGGGAAGAAGTAGAGCCGAATACCAGGCGCCAAACACTGGAGACCTTCTAAAAATAGTAACGTGCAGTGACCTTCTAAAAATAGTAACCTAGTAACGGGAATATGGATTGACGCCACACGGAGGAAGGGAGATAATCGCGGCTGAAAACACTGGAGAAGATAAGGAAGAGTTACTGGTAGTGGATCCCGACAACAACAACAACAACAACAAAATCGGTTCAGCGCGCACAGCGCTGCGCGCTGAGAGCACGTGTTGAAATATCTCATCGATGAGGTTGTGTCCAGGGTGTAGCTGAATACGGTGTCCAAATTTGAAAAAGATCCACCGAGAACTTTGGCCGTGCATCGCGAACAGACAGACAGACAGACAGACAGACAGACAGGCACTAGTCGTATATATATATATATATAGATAGATAAAGGGAAGTAAGCGCTCTAAATGCATATGATGTGTAATATATACATAGTTTGAATCCATCGGGCTGGGTGGGGTGGGGTAGCTGGCAAGCTAGCTATTGTCATAAAACCTAACAAAATGATAAAGTTTTATAATAAGAAAAAAAAAAAGTCTGATGTACACTGTTTGGGGAGTCTCAGTGTAGCCAAGTTTTCAGTAAATGTGACTGACCTGTAACCATGCGTCTGCTGGTTCTCCTCCTCATCGGTGACCATGATGAATGTTTTGACCACCTCCTTGCGCTCGTAGAATGGATACAGGCTGGCTGCGGGAGCTGTTCCACCTTGAGCTCGCGTTGTTACCGCCAGCTCCAACACCTGGGGGGAAACAACATAGTGTTGCATTTGAAATATTTCTGTTACACTAACTTACAGGTACGGTTATCACTTACATTGTTTTCAATGTCAGGGATTGTTAGAATCCCTATGGTTCAACCAGATACATTAATTTTAGCAAGATTTGTAACATCCTGGGTGGGTTTTTTTCTGTCAAGTTATTGTTGCTTAAGGCAATGAGCAGCAGTAAAATTAAACTTGGATAATACATGGAATAACCTAGTTTTCTGGGTAGTTATTGAAGAGACTTATACAAATACATGGAAAAAATTTAAAATACTAATGGACACAGACTGCCGTTGCTATGGATACAGCCGCCATATTGGATTTCTAGGTAACGGTTTTACAGCAACATCATACATCAGACATGCATAATATTTGGCACAAGAATACACATGACTTGTATCTGCAATCATATAGAACGATATTTTGACAAAAGACTACAGTTGAATTTGAATTAATTTTTGTAATAAGGATTAATGAATTTCTAACTGCATATTCATTAATCTTTATTTCAAAAATTAATTTGAATTCAACTGTAGTTTTTTTGTCAAAATATCGTTCTATATGATTGTAGATAAAAGTCTTATGTATCTTTGTGCCAAATATTAAACATTTCTGATGTATGATGTTGCTGTAAAACCGTTTCCTAGAAATCCAATATGGCGCTGTGTATGGTAGTTTCCATAGCGACGGCAATCTATGTCCTTTAGTTTTCGCAATTTTTTCATTTCTTTATATAAGTCACTTTAATAACTACCCAGAAAACTAAGTTACTCCATGTATTTTCCATGTTTCATTTTGGTCATTCTAGTGCCGCTCATTGCCTTAATTCTTCTTATATATTTTTCATCATAAAACTGTGGGGATTTTTTTTTTTCCATTCACAGGAAATAAATAGAAACTTCTGTCAAAGCAACAAAAGAAATGGAATGCAGTTTAGAGACTCATTCATTTCGATGCTGCTTCATCGTATAACGTATAACCGTCTATTAAGTATTATACCATCGATTTAAATATCATCTAAGCATGTCATGTATCACAACAAACAGAATAACAGCAATGAAACAAATGTTAAGGTTACATCAACCTCTGGCTCAACAGCTAGAATTCACATTAACTGGACATTTCTGGCATTTTACCACTTGAACAGCCACCTGGACTTGTCATTTTATTTGATTGTATTTTTTCTGTCTCAATAGCCAACTTGCACAATACCCCACTTGGATAGCTCTCCGGTGCGTAAGATAAGGAAGGTTCACTTCCCTGCGGGCAAATATTTTGCTCTCAAGAGTTATCGTTCCTTCCATACACTACAATCACCGATCTAAACAATGGCTACCGAACAGCAGAGTTTTCATGCGATTGCAAGTACCAAAGTTGCAAAAATACCTCAAAGAAAGAAAAATAAAATATTCAGGATACAAGAAACCGAAGCTGATAAAGTTATTGAACAGACAACCGAGTACCGGTGTCACGAACTGAAAACTCTGCCTGAACAATCCTTCTCATTGCGGCCAATGAGCATGCGCTAACATGGGGAGATTAATCAGGTCGTGAACAACCTAACCCTAACCCTTACCCTAACCCTAACCCTAACCCTTACCCTCTCCCATGGTTTGTTCGGTCAAAGGGTCGCATTTTTTAAGTCCAAGATTGGTGCATGCGCATTGACCGAAATGAGAAGGATTGTTCAGCAGAGGTTTCTGTTCGTGAC
Organism: Littorina saxatilis; assembly: GCF_037325665.1. NCBI lineage: Eukaryota > Metazoa > Mollusca > Gastropoda > Littorinimorpha > Littorinidae > Littorina > Littorina saxatilis. The sequence goes on from NC_090248.1 coordinate 12,586,325, forward strand.
ACCGGGATGGCACGTCATTTTGACGTCGAAGAGAATTCAGCCATCGCTTCACAAGCGCTGGTGTTCCCTGGCTTGTGTTAAAAAAAAACTCGATCGCCTTTCCTTTGTGTACGGGCCGTGCTTGGGTACTTTGAACAAACTTTAGGATTATTCTTGCGGCTAACATTGCTGCAGCCCACTGCTGCACAGTGCAAATTCACCATTTTCAAGGCGAAGTGTCTGCACTGAAACGCAACCTCTCACAGAGCTATCAAAACATGCCCGCAGGTTGAGGCAGATCTCGCAAGATCACGCAAGGTATTGCAGATTTATCGCGTGACTTCGCGGCGCTAGCCGATAGGGCAAGTCGCCTATTGAAGCTATGCATGAATTAACTAGCTGGCACGAGCTACACACCTGCTCAACTGTTTCCGGCATGAAGTCGGCGTCGTGGTTTTCTGTGTTGAAGAAGACAAGCTTGGCGGAAGCAATAGCGGTGAGCAGACCGGCGATGATGGTACTGGTTCTGATGGCCACTTCCATGGAACCAGACTTGTCACCAATCACAACGATAGGTGACTCCAGTGGCAACCTGGCAACAGAAAAGACATGCAATTAGCGACACATGAAAGGATTTTTGGTGGGGTTTTTGTTTGTACTAAAGCACACGGAATCCATGGCAGCAGTTTGCCATATGTCGCCAAAATGAAGATATGACTACACAATTTAATAAAAACGGCTTCAGAAACAAAGTGTATGTTCTCTTCATCTGCTTGTTTTAACTGACTTTCCACAAATACGACTGTTTTTAAAAAAGAAGCAATCATCTTGTAGTTAGAATTATGGAGAATATCGTTCTGGAAAGAAGGTATCTATGAACTATAAATGCACCTGGAGAGAGGGAGAAAGGTAAAGACACAGTCAGACAGAGAGACATAGCCGTGATTGAAAGAGCAGGACAACAATGAAATGCTTACTTGATGGATGTGAGTCGCGGCTCGGCCAGACTTATCAAGCTGGGCAAAAAACAGGCCTTGTCAGTTGGGCCCGCATTGCGGGAATAGCGGGTGATGTTTTCCCGGATCATCTTCAAGGTCAAGAGTCGCTCAAGGAGTTTGCCGCTAGCCAGGTTGACCGGCTCGTTGGCGGCAAGACGCTGAGTGATAACATCGTCCACAGCCTTGCACTGAAGATCCTCATAGTACCTGTTTGGAGCAAGAATTGTGGTTAGTTTTAGCATAAGGATTTATAAATAAATTACCATTGTTTCCGATGACAAGGCCAATATTATATTTAGTGTTGGTAAGTCATACATTTTTAATTTATTTATATATTTTTTTAGGAATAGTCTTATTTAACTATATAAGCACATTTTGCTTTTTATTTGCTGGAACTCGTGCAAGCTCTGTCCCCTGGATGTTGGAGAACAAAAGCTTTCCTTGTAATGTCTGCATAATCGAGTTTTGTCAGTTTTTTCTTAGTTTTATTATCCTTTAGTTTTTGTATCTCTATATTTTTTTGCTTGAAGGGTCAAAACAGTTCTAGGGTCAGGTGGAAAAATAGGGTTGGTTTGGCAAACACAAAACATTGATTTATTTTTTAGGCCTAAGTGTTCCTTCTATTCTGTTCAGTTAAGCATAGTCTCTTGAGCGGCAGGGTCACTGGATGGACACAAGGGACGTGTACATGTGTTAATAAGTAATAGCATTATCTATCACACACAGAGACATGTGTATCGATCTCTCTGTTAATGTTTGTACAGAAGCATGGGTGAGGCACTTAATGCAGCCAGACAGCAAATTAGCCGAAGACTGAACGACCAGCAATTAAGTTCAGAAATTACTCACTTGCAAGAGGTGGCTAGAAGTTATATATGTTTAAAGGTACAGGCCTTTTTGTGTAAACAGTTTGGCTCGCTGTCTCAGATCTGACCCGGTGTAGGATCCGGTCCGGTCCCCCCTCTGAAGTAGTCCCCCGGGGGACCAATTTGTGGCAAAAACTGCTCTATAATGGTCCCCCCTTAGACATCCAGCCTCGTTTTTCTTGTTACAATGTTAGTAATGTTACCAGCAATTTCAGAGAAAAGAAAGGAAAGAATCAGAGACTGGTTTCATTTCTTCTTATCAGTATTTATTTATTATTCATTTTATTTCATGTGATTTTTCTTTTGAACGGCATTATAAATCAGATCTATTTTATTTTCTGCAAAATATAGTCAAACTGTCTGTGCACTACATAATACCGGATGAAGATATAGATTGAAAATGGCTTGAATGCCTAAGAAAAACGAGGCTGGATGTCTAAGGGGGGACCATTATAGAGAAGTTTTTGCCACGAATTGGTCCCCCGGGGGACTACTTCGGAGGGGGGACCGGACCGGATCCTACACCGGATTGTACATGGGTATAAGACCATCCCTCCACTTGGTCACATTACACACACACAAAACAAAAACAAACCTGATGGTAAGTTGGATTTTTTGATGAATTAATTTTTTTACTCAGTTAATTCATAAAAGGATCACACTTCGCACAGAGAGCACAAAAAATCTGCTGCACCCCAGACCATGCCACCAGCACCAACACGAAAACCAAGTCACAACGATAACAACCGCAATAACAACAAACAACAACTCACCAGAGAACAGTGTCCAGCTTATCCTCGTACTCAGCGATGCGGACCTTTGCCTCCTCCGTCAGAGAATCCTTCAGCTGCTTGAGGTGACTGTAGGGGATGTCGTACTCTTTCACCAGGCTGTTGACATTTTCTGCCGTCAGGTTGCGGCAACGGTTCACCATGGACCCATCCGGAGCGTCCCCACCAAAGCAGAAGGGAAGAAACCAGGGGAGAGCGGCAAAGTCCTGTTGATTAAGATACAGTGTTAGTGACAGAATAGTAATACTACTACATGTACTACTACTACTAATAATAATGACAATAACAGTATATTCATATATACAGTAGAACCCCCCTTTTAAGACTCCCTTGTTTTTAAAACCTCATTTTCTCAAATTTGTTCAGGTCTTAAAAAAGGGTTTTACATCACAAAATGCTTCAACTACATCACAAACAGGGGCGGATCAGTTCATTGTATGGGGGGGGTTTCCAAAAGTATTTTGTGAAGATATGGGTGTGAAGGCGCGAAGTGCTGAGCCGACGGCGCAAAGCGCCTAGCTTGCTAGGGGGGTACTAACCATCACTGGATTGAAAACCTTTCAAAGTAAAGCCACCACAGTGTATTGCAAGATAAAAATAAACCCTCACAAATCAAGAACACAAGCAGGAATAAAAAGGACTTTATGTCCTTAACAAGGCAAAACGAGTGGAAATAGAATATCACCACAAGTAACATGTATTTGGCTACTTTGACCATTTGACTTGAGAAATAAATAAATTAGCTAATAAATCAATACAAGATGAGAATCAAAAAACAAGAAAGGTAGGTTGTTGAAGAGTCTGTTATTGACAAAACAATACATTCTTTTAACTCATAATGTGTAATGTGACCAAGTGGAGGGTTGGTCTTATACCCATGTAAAATCCGGGTAACATAATACAAGATGAGTTAATACCTGAATGAATAAATGAATCAATCAATCAGTCCAATGAAAACGTACATGTTTGGGGTTAAAGTGGCAGATGTCTGCCAGTTTCATCCACGGTTCCTTGGGCAAATGCAAGGCGTAAAACTCCAGTTCATCCTTGGTGAAACCCTTCACCCAGTGTGCCACTTGCTTGCACACAGAACCACTTGCAGAACCCATCTGTTCAAAACAGAAACAATTTGTTCAATAGTTACACATCCACATGCAGACCAACCATCCACACATAAGTCTTGAGATTGAACGTACATTGTTGAATCCTTTCTTTATAGCAATTTTGTTGTGAACGAACACAAATGTACATGTTTTCCCCACTTCTGACTTAACTCAATCAACCATGGATTTACATACACAGATTTATCTTTCTTTTTCATTTTTAGTTTTAATCCATCAACATCATGAATACAACAAAAACATAAACAATTATTTCCAACAAATAGTACAATATGTTTAAGTATAACACTTTTTCCATATTATTTTCATCTTTCTTTTCTATTAGTATGTGATGAGAGCATGAGTTTGAAGTTATCCAGTGCACAGTATTCTACTGTATATATACTAACCGGAGGTTTAAGCGCATTGAGGTTGTCGATGTCAGACTTGATTTTGCCCATCTTCTTGGGATTCACTTTGGTCCCCGCGGACAGCTGAAATCTCTTCAACTTTTTCTCCAGGACTCGAACCTGCCTCCCAGAGTCCAAAAGCTGCACTGCCTTGAGCACCTCCGGCAGACCAAACTCACTGCGGTTGTTGAGAAGGGAATCAGCCAACTCATAGTCGTTCCTTGCCCAGGCCATTGCCAGTGCTCTTATGCGAGAGTCTAAAAGACACAATGGATAGGTATATTTTTATGAATTTATGAATTTATTTATGAATGATGAAACACCATGCAAGTCCACATGAAAACATGTATGATTGACTGTGACTAGCTATAGTGTCATATATACAATAATTTTCTTCTGAAAAACTAGCTCTGCTAGTCAAAACATTCTGTTGAACATTCCTAAGGCCTAAAAAAAAAAATAGGTGTGGTTACGGTAACCCGACCTACCCTAATTTTAGGGGCCGATCCTATAACTTTTTTTACATTTGTCAAAAAAAACAACAACAACAACAAAAACGAGTGCAAAAAACGCAATGAAAGCGAAAGCGCCCGAGTCGCACACTTATTTCCCTGTCAAGTAGGTTTAATTTGTACACATTAGAAAAAAAAGTAAAAAAAAAAAAAAAAGTGATTGCCTACCTACCTACCCTATTTTTTTTGGCTATGTTACCGTAACCACACCTATTTTTTTTTTTGGCCTAAGGAACAGTTAGCAATTATGGTACAGCTATAGTCTACATTGACTTTTCTGGTTCCTCTTCTAAGTGACATTAGTGGTTTACAAAACAACACATTGTACACAAACAATTTTAACTAATATTCTTTCAAAATAAGTGCAGCAACTCACTCTGTGAAATGGCCACCCCATTTTTCTGCAACACGGCCAGCACTGCAGCGTAGCGTGGTCTGTTCTGCTTTTGAGCCTTCATGTGCTCCTCTGTGGAAACCACGCCCACGAAGAACTCTTTGGGATGTTGTTCGATGTCGATGTCTTTCGTCGCCTCTTCTTTCGGCTGGCCATCTTCGTTTGCAGATCTGTTTCTGCTGCCACCTCGACCGAAGCGGCCCCCTCTGCCTCTGCCCCCCCTGCCTCTACCGCGGCCTCGTCCTCTCGGCATTTTTGTCGTCTGCTCGGTTTGCTCTTTGCAACAAAATTCGGAGGGTTAAACGAGGTGTCTGCGTTGCAGAGAGTGGAGATGGAACTGAAATTTCACTGTAGCTTTTCTCTTCTGTTCTCTGTACGTGTGTGCAAGTGTGAAGATTTTGATCTGTGTCATCTGTTTATAAAGACGACTTCCTATTGTTTGCACCACCATGTGGAAAGTTGTTTAGCGCGTGCCTGACGACATTGGCGGAAACCATTCCGCAAAGTAGGGCAGAACATTCATAGTAACGCTTGCGGTTTGTTGAGCTATATTGTAATCTAACCTTAGTTCTATCATAATCTGTCGTAAACTATTATTATGTTCAGCTTGCTGCTGATTATTCTAATTGAAAAAAAAATAGAATTTGTGTTAAAGTTATTAATTCTATAAATAGAGTCTTAGTAGCACAGCGCAAGCACACACCGAATTACCGCAAAACTTTAGCCCAGTAAGAACGAAGAAAATTGATAATTATGTCAGTGGCCGGGTTAACCAGACGTTGAGGATACATGTACTTCACGCGTAGAGTTCGAATCAATGTAATATTCATGCAACACCTGGCTTGTTCTGGAAAGATGTAAGGCAATGAAACCTGGTGAAAATAGAATCTATAGCGGACGATTGATGATGACAGAAGATGTAGAATTCGTGAAATCGCGGAGCCGGCGGAAGACATCTTACATTAAAAACAGAAAGGAAAAAAAAACTGAAAATTATTATCTGTACAGCAATTAAGTGACCCATACATCCAAACTGAGTGAGAGCCTCGTGCAATCAGTGTAGTGTTGACTGCTAAACAGCGGAACTTGTGACCGGCGCCAGTGAGCAACAAAACCGTGACACTATAAGTTAGACAGGCCGGATAAACTACACAATAAAATATTACAAATATTTCACATGATACATTTTTTAACGTGACGTGAACATTTATTCATCTCATTTGCAATATCCACAGTATTGGAGAAGAAGAAGAAAACCGTGAAACCACACACTATGCGCATGCACACTAATTAATTAACTCAGGCTCACGGTGAGGCTCAGTGCATCAGTGACACTGACACACACACACACACACACACTATGATCACACACAAACTGACACACGCACACACACACACACACACACACACATCAGGGGCGGACGAGGGGGGGGGGGGTTTCTGGGGTTTCCAGACCCCCCCCAGCCAAAAAAAAAAAAAATTGTGTGTTTTTTTGGGTTGAGTTTCAATTTTTGGGGTATTAATTAGTGACAAAATCTGCTGCCTGAAACTGGTAATGATCATCCTCAGAATGCACCAGATTGCACCATTTTGGATCCTTTTTTTCAAACTTTTCCGGGGGGGCATGCCCCTGGAGGCCCCCCTAGCAAGCTAGGCGCTTTAGCGCCGTCGGCTCGGCGCTTCGTGCTTTCACACCCTTAACTTCACAATACTAGTACTTTTGGAACCCCCCCCCCCCCCCCCCATAAAATGAACTGATCCGCCCCTGCACACACACACACGCTAAGGCACGCCATATGGATCACATCATTTCAGCCGGTTTAAGGGTCGGATTCTAAATTTCTTTAAAGGGACAGATCGACGACGCGATTAAGCTCCCGAACTTCCTATGGGGTTCCGGGTCATATGCCCCCCCCCCCCCTCCCCCCGGAAAATGTTGATAAAAACAAGGAAAATGGAGCATTCTGGTGCAACTAATCTGAGCCAAGAAACTTAATCCCCCAACTGAGTACACTTTCCAAAAGTTTATTTAAATTTTGATCAAAACAAGGAAAATTGACCGACTGAGATCTGGTGCAACCTAAGCCAACAACTGAATTACCCAACTACCTTCCAAACCGTCATTTAGAAGACAAGGGCCGGCTCCTAGGGGGGTCCGGGAGCAATCTGGTGCACTCTGAGCCATAACTTTTTTTTTCAAATCTATTTCTTCTTCTTTTTCCTCTTTTTTTTCCTTCTTCTATGTTGGGGGGGGGGGACGGAAACCCCGGACCCCCCCCCCCCCCCCCCCCCCCCCCCGCTTGGATCTGCTCCTGACACACACACACTGACTGACACACACACACACACACCGGCCGTCACCGGTACAGAGCAGACGATCAATGCAAGGGAAATAACTCCGTCAAGGAAGTTAGTCTCGCTCTGACTTCCGGTCGGCACACAGCCTCTTGTGAATCATGGTGGGTGTCGTCTTCTTTCTAAATTTTGCAACTTATTTTACAAAATTCCTCTCGATGATTCGTCACTAATTCTGCGCATTTAATCCGTTTTCTGCTAATCGAGAAATATGATTGTTTATACGTTGTGTGTGGTTGGTATTTATTTTGGTTGTCAATACTATAGTCTTTTCCTCATGCACTGCACCCAGCTAGGTGGATTGCTTTCATCGTAAATGACAGAAGACTGTCGATGCGGAAGTGATGAGGTGATCGTAAGCCGTCAAAATTAATTATCTGCAAATGTCGGAGCAATGACAGTTGAAAACATTTTTAGCTAATTTTTACATGTCGCAAGTATTTATCCCATATTGTTTTGAAGAGTAGAATGCTGTCATTGATGTTACTCAAGAACACTAATACTAATAGTAATAGCAATGCACATGTATACATCATTACATGTATCATCCCATAATTTGAGTGTTCTTTCCTGAAACTTGGGTTATGATTTTCCTTCCTTATGAAACATATTGTGTGTGTGGTGTGTCTACATCACTACATGCATGTGTGTGTACACCAACGTGTCTTTATGATCATATTAATAATCTCTCTCTCGCTCTCTGTCAGTGTCACTGTCACTAGTGTCAGTCACAGGTGTGACAGTAAGTGTGTGTACTCTCTCTCTCTCTCTCTCTCTCTCTCTCTCTCTCTCTCTCTCTCTCTCTCTCTCTCTCTCTCTCTCTTCATCATATGTTGGTACAACTACAATTTTGTGGGAAGTAAATGCGCAAACACAATTACAGGGGTGTACCTTAACTTTTTTTGCTACCGGCCAGGGGGGCCGGTAAGTCAAAAATTGAACCGGCCCCCCAAAATTCCAGCCGGCCCCCAACCTGCCGGGATTTCTTACAACCGCCCCAGCGGCTCGTCGCGTGCTAACCACCTACACAAAAGACGTACATTCATACTTATAATGCATACATGTGGATTTGCACTACTAATATATAACTACCACAAACACACACAAAACTTGATGACTAAAATGCTATGTTTTAATATAATGATAATTAACCTTGTTTTTATAAAGAATTTAAAATAAAAGCCGCCACAAAGAAACAAGAAATCAAAACCACATTCACACCCTGTCACACAATCACACACTAAACCTCACTAAAAGTTACCCCCTTTATGTACCCCCTACCACACAATTTACAAAGTAATTTACTATGGAACTCTACTTACCACATAAACACACACTACAAAAGAGTAAATTTTTGTTGTGTAAAACCAAGTATAAAAAGCTGACTACCAAAAAATAAATTCTAAGTTGCTTTCTTGTTTTGTTTCTTTTTCTTTATGTCTATGTTATTAATATTACTGTTAGATCAAGCAGAAGTATAAAAGTTGCATACCAGCCAAATTTACCACAGCTTAAGTCATAAATAATCAAAAGCATTATATTTCATTTCTATTTCCTAATGAAAACAAACAGATGTTCAGATTTCCTGATCCTAGAATTGTTCACATGTGATCTTTATGCTTTTGATTCAGCAGAGTTGCATCCCTTGTCCTATTGTTGAAGGTCTGTCTAATGTCTTTTCTTCTTTATCACATATAGTGGATCGGTTTTTTTTTTTTACTTCCTTAGTTGAAGGGAAATAATTGACAGCAGTAGTACTGTCACTACTTGTACTAAGTTGGTCAGCAAAGCTGGTGTTAACATATTTTGGAAAATGGTCTCAATGAGTATCCCTGCAGTCAATGACATAATTATACATTTCCCAGAAACTGGATCAGTGGTACATAGCAGGCACATCAAAGGAAAAATACAGAGGGCTAGGGGGAATATGTTTGCTCTGGATGGGCGGTCAGATCAAAGGCAGTTGCATTGTAAAAGCTGGTTGGCCTTGAGACCTGGGTCAATGACCGGTACTTGCAATCTGAACGCAGCTGCCTGTCGAGACACTGACCTTCTTACTCGGGGTCAATGACCGAGTTTTTATCTGAGAGGAAACTGTTTTACAACATGTGAAAGTCTCTGAAGGATTGGTGAGCGCAGGATAAGATAAGAGAGGGGGTGAAGTGAATAGCGCAAAGAGGGGGGACGAAGGGAGGTTTAACTATTTTGACTGCTGATGCAATCGCCAGCGGCTCGTGGCACTGGAGGGGTGATGACACGGTCAAGTGAGGCGGAGGGGGGTAGCTGTTTAGCCAATGTGTCTGGCCTTGATTGGTGGTAGTCCTGAGTCCTTCTGAAAGTGGGGGAAGGGGGGGGGGGATGAGTGGGCAGTAGAGAAGTGACAGATTTTGAGATCGCCCGCAGAGATATTTGTTCGCCGGCCGTTCCGATTGACTACGTTGCCTAACGACTTTGTGCTTCAGCGAAATTTGAACTCGCCAGGCGGGCGATTTTAGAGGAATTTCGAACCCGCCCGACGCGATTTGAAGTCGCCGGGGGCGAGCGGGCGAGCACCAAAACTCACCCCTGCAATTAAGTTAAACAGACGTTCAGCCACACACTATAGGATTCAGAATAAAGCGCCACATCAAAAACAATTAGCATTGATACAAGTAACTTTCTGGTATTTTATCTACACTTAAAGTTAAAACATGCAAAAGTGCATACTGGAATTAGAAACAAAATCATCAACTGATCAAGTTGATCAAGTGGTCAGATCTACCAGATTGAGTTTTCAAATTTCACTGCATTCTTGTACTTTAGTTCACTGGATGTCTTGATGGGGGAGACCAGTTCTTCTGTGGAAGCTAGTTCTTTTGTGGAAGCTAAGAGACGTACACTTTTCCTGCTTCAAAAACATTGTTCTGTCCAAGGTGTCCTATGTATATGAAAAAACTAAAAACAACCTGTTGGACTGTTGACTGGAGAGTTCAGAACAATGCCTCAGATCAAAAGAGTATCAACTATTAATAGTATTATTATGCATCAGGGACGAAAGACAGAAGCAGCACTGAGACTAGACTGTAGTTTTTTTAAAGCCTAAGTTAGGTTCACATGTAAAACTAAAAGAATAGAATGTTCACTTTAATTTAATGCCATGTTCTACAGGCAGCAACACTGAAGCCCTACCTGAACTGTGTCAAGGAGACGCTGACTGCCGCAATGTGCGTGCAAAACTTCGACTCTCAAGTGGTGGAGCGTCACAATAAACCTGAAGTTGAAGTCAAGTGAGTACAACAGTAGAACTTTATAATATTATTAAACCATCAATACTGAGTTTTACAAAGATAAATATGAATACAAGGAAGAGCGAGACATGGTGGTATGGGGCGTGGAAATAGCTCAGACGGTAGTGGTACTGGCTTCAAAACCAGTTGTCGCTATCGGCGTGGGTTCGATCCCCAGGTTCGACGAGGGATTTATTTCCCAGTCAACTTTGTGCAGACTCTCCTCTGTAGCCGAACACCTCTGTGTGCATGCATGCGCAGAAAAAAGAATCCAAGTTCACAGCAAAAGTCTCAGGGCTTGGAAACATGAATTAAATCAATCAATCAATATGAGGCTTATATCGCGCGTATTCCGTGGGTACAGTTCTAAGCGCAGGGATTTATTTATTTTATTTTATTTTATTTTTATTTTATGCAATTTATATCGAGCACATATTCAAGGCGCAGGGATTTATTTATGCCGTGTGAGATGGAATTTTTTTACACAATACATCACGCATTCACATCGGCCAGCAGATCGCAGCCATTTCGGCGCATATCCTACTTTTCACGGCCTATTATTCCAAGTCACACGGGTATTTTGGTGAACATTTTTATCTATGCCTATACAATTTTGCCAGGAAAGACCCTTTTGTCAATCGTGGGATCTTTAACGTGCACACCCCAATGTAGTGTACACGAAGGGACCTCGGTTTTTCGTCTCATTCGAAAGACTAGCACTTGAACCCACCACCTAGGAAATTGCTAACGCCCTGACCCAGGGTCAAACTCGCTTCCGAGCGCAAGTGCGTTACCACTCGGCCACCCAGTCCTTAATTCATACACGCATGTAGGAGACAAATAATTGGGTAGCATCGTATACTGTATGGCAGCTCACTATCCCCGGTGAGAAAGTAGCCCGATCAATTTCATGAGGGTAACCTCACAGGACTATATCAGTGTATATGCAATCTTATCATTATGACGGCAGTGTAATTTACTGTGTTACAGTGTTATCAAATGATCCTGTTTAAAAAAAAAATGACTATCAATTAATTCATTTAATTTATAAATTATAGCCAATTTTTTCTCTTTTTGTTTGTTTTTGATAATGTAGGTAATTGTGTTTTTTAAACATATTTCTGTTAATATTTCGGTGTGTCTATGTATGATAGAAAGACATAGACACAGACAGACAGACAGAGACGGGTGACTGTTTATGTTAATACAAAGAAAACTTAGGATGTGCACAAGAGAAAAAGAGAGTACATTGTACTGTTATCGTTATCTCCCATGCTGCATAAACTGTACCCTTTTCCCCCGATTGTTTGTTTCAGGAGCAGCAAGGAATTGCTTTTGACGCCTGTAGTGATCAGTAGAAATGAGAAGGAGAAAGTGTTGATAGAGAGCTCTGTTAACTCTATACGTATCAGTATAGCTGTCAAACAGGTAACACTAATTAATTTTGTTAACAGTCCTATGAAATAATTATGAAAATCGTTTATGTTTTGTTATTTTGTTTGTTTGTGTGTGTGGTGGTGGTGGTTGTGTGTGTGTGTGTATATGTTTAAGAATTTTAAAGCACATTAAGATTAGTTAATTACAGATTAGATGCTGCGTTTTTCTCTGTATAGTTCATTTATTGAAAGTCAAATTTGGTTATTCAGGTGTTTTTTGATGAGACGTATTCTGCATTGGAAAGCAAAATCTCTATGCTGTATGATTCATTTTGTACTTTTTTTTTAATTGAGTTAATTAATTTAGTCTTTCTTAATCTTATCTAAATTTACTTTTCTTTTTTTTTAATCCAGAGACTGATATTTTATCCTGCATTTTCTACTCGATCAGATGTGAAACTGCAGTTACACTTTTTGTTTTCAGGCTGATGAAATTGAAAAGATTTTGTGCCACAAGTTTATGCGATTCATGATGCAGAGAGCCGAAAACTTTGTCGTGTTACGACGAAAACCTGTTGAGGTATGTACACATGCTATGCTTTGCTTTCTGAGGTTTTGTTCTGTTTCAGATTAGTCAGTGTGCACTTCAGTCTTTGACAGAGTGTGTCCAGACCGTGTATGGCTTTGTTTTCAGAGGAGAAGGGTTGAAAGTCCAGCTGGTCAAAAATCTTGGTGGATCTTTCCTTTAGTAAACGTATGCATGTTCGTACTGACGAATAGACAATGTTGGGAAATAACTCTGTTGGGTTTGTGTGGGTTGTGAAAAAAGGAATACTCTTGAAAACATTGAAGCTCAGTTAATGTGCTTCACTACATCTTCCACTCCATTGTAATGCAGGACTTCACAATTCAAGATTCCAAGAAAGTAACAAGGATTGATTGAGTGGCAGATGGACAGAAACACAGAAAGACAGTCAGAGAATCAGAATGTATTTTTTGTTTTGTTTTGTTTTTTAAACGTTTTTAATTCTTTTTGGTACACGACAACAACATCAGACAGCAACATCAAATAACATCAGACATACAAAACTATGCTATATGCATCTTCAAAAAAAAATAAAAAAATAAAAAAAACGGGAAAACACAATAAAGCCCATCACACAGCCCATCTATATATATATACGACTTGTGTCTGTCTGTGTGTGTGTGTGTGTGTTCGCGATGCACGGCCAAAGTTCTCGATGGATCTGCTTCAAATTTGGTGGGCATATTCAGGTAGACCCCGGACACAACCTGGTCGATGAGAATTTTCAACATGTGCTCTCAGCGCGCAGCGCTGAACCGATTTTGGTTTTTCTGTTCATCTTCCCAGATCCATTCCCAGTAACTCTTCCTTATCTTCTCCAGTGTTTTGCGTTTATCTCCCTTCCTTCGTGTGGCGTCAATCCATATTCCCGTTACTATTTTTAGAAGGTCACTGTCCACAACGCTCAATCCATATTCCCGTTACTAGTTTTAGAAGTTTTCCTTCGTGTGGTGTCAATCGCGAAGCCGGCGTACGGTGCGCCACTCACCCGGCAAAGCCAGGTATTTGGCTCTACTTCTTCTCGGCGAAGCCGGCTACCCGGCGAAGCGGGTATTCATCTAGTATTCAATACATTTCTAAATTATGTAAACAAGCTCTTCGTCTCCTTTTGACATTTAGTCAAGTTTTGACTAAATGTTTTAACATAGAGGGGGGAATCGAGACCAGGGTCGTGGTGTATGTGTGTGTGTGTGGCAGGGCCTCACATCCACGTCGGACATCGGACATATGAGGATATTTTTTTCAAATGTCCTATACATTTTTCATGCAGGAGGACAAATGTCCTATTGTTTTTGTCACAAAGTCAGGTCAATGTCCGATTATTCTATCATTTGATCCGGACATCGTCAGTACTTCTTAATTTACAGTAGTTTGAATGCTAATTTATTGATGTACATGTATTGCGAAGCGATGTGTAGCAGACGAAATTAGACACTTTGTGCCTCTAGTACCAAAGAGTTTCCAAGGCTCGCAACTCGGAATGCTCGAAGCCAGTTGAGAGTTGCCTCCCTTCGCGCTTTCCCCGAAAATAACAAACATGCCGCCTAAACGAAAACTGATCCCAGAAAGGGGACAGAAGAAATTACACTTCAAGTCCCTTCCCTCATCATCTGTCAGTAGCACGGAAACTGAGCTTCCTCCAGCCCCAGAGCAGTTAGAGCCCGATCGCCCAGGTGAGAATGTCGATCGCGATAGTCAAACATCGGAGCCGAAGAAAGGCACTACCCCCTCCCTCACCCCCACGCGTAACTTTGTCTCAAGCTTGATGCGTGTGTACCTGGAGGGGCCAAAGGATGACATTCACAAGTCACAGTGGGTGGTGAAGGTTGTTGAAAAGTGGACATCCACGAGGAAGCGAATGCTCTTCAGCAAAAGAAAGGAACCAACACAGTAGTTGAAGTTCAGAGACAGAAACACTGCACTGACTCGATGTAATTTATTTTATATTTTCTGTTACCTTTTTGCCAAGAAAAGTATTTTTGTTCTTTTACCCTCGTGCCAAGAAACTAGTCAAGTTTAATTATATTTACGTTTTGTTACGAGAAAAAAATGTCCTATTGATTTGGTTTTGTTCAGGACAAATGTCCTATCACTTTTACATTGGCCAGGACATTTGTCCTATGCTACCTCTCATGGATGTGAGGCCCTGGTGTGTGTGTCTGTGTGTCTGTGTGTGTGTAGAGCGATTCAGAGAAAACTACTGGACCGATCTTCATGAAACTTGACATGAGAGATCCTGAGTATGGTATCTCCAGATGTGTTTTTCATTTTTTTGATAAATGTCTTTGATGACGTCATATCCGGCTTTTCGTGAAAGTTGAGGCGGCACTGTCACGCTCTCATTTTTCAACCAAATTGGTTGAAATTTTGGTCAAGTAATCTTCGACAAAGTCCGGACTTTGGTATTGCATTTCTGCTCGGAGGCTTAAAATTTAATTAATGAGTTTGCTCATTAAAGTTGTCATTAAAATCGATTTTTCGCAAAACAGATTTAAAATTGATTGCATCGTATTTTTCATCACATTCTGAATCTAAAAATATATACATATGTCATGTTTACTCTTAAAATGTGATCACAATTAACGAAAATACATTAATTAGTCTTACGATTAAAATTTAAGAAATCGATCCAAAAATGATTTCATCTTATTCTTTATCATTTCCTGATTCCAAAAACATATAGATATGATAGGTTGTATTCAGAACAAGCTCAGAAAGTTAACAAGAATACAGAAAAGCTCGCTTTCCTGCAGCACAATATGCTACCGCGCTAATTTGGCGTGTCACTATCACTACGTTTTGCATGTGGGAGGTGAGCGATTTCCTTCACGTGGGGATTGACGAAGCTGTACTGTGTTGGTGATAAAATACAGTGCGTTCAGTTTCATTCCGTGAGTTCGACAGCTTGACTAAATGTAGTAATTTCGCCTTTCGCGACTTGTTTATGTTTCTATTTGTAAAACTACTCACACCACCAAGTCCTGTTCTCCGTTAAGCTGCTGCAAAATAAACAGACAATGTTTATGTCCAAGTCTAAAATGAAAAACATCTTTAACCTCCTATTAACTCCAAAACCAAATTTCATCCTTACTGCTCAATCAGAAAAACTATCAGTCATTTGACAATATCAGAGGTTTAAATGGGTACCACTCCGAATCAGAATGTGCTCCAGAGACATTGAGGGACCCAGCACTAACTGATGTGACCAAGAGAATGGCAGACAAATATAAAGACAGATGAATAGACACACATTGAGAGAGATAAGGAGAGATAGACAGACTGAGACTGAAAAAAACAGCACTAACTGACGTAATTTATTTTTTAATTTTCATTTTGATCACTTTTTTGTTGCAGGGCTTTGACATTACTGACACAACTTTTTTTTTTCTTTTAATTTTACTCACTGTTTTGTTGCAGGGCTATGACATAACTGACAACTTTTTTGTTTAATTTTCATTTTGCTCACTGTTTTGTTGCATTGGGACTGGGTGGCCGAGTGGTAACGCACTTGCGCTCGGAAGCGAGAGGTTGCGTGTTCGACCCTGGGTCAGGCCGCAATTTTCTCCCCCCTTTCCTAACCTAGGTGGTGGGTTCAAGTGCTAGTCTTTCGGATGAGACGAAAAACCGAGGTCCCTTCGTGTACACTACATTGGGGTGTGCACGTTAAAGATCCCACGATTGACAAAAGGGTCTTTCCTGGCAAAATTGTATAGGCATAGATAAAAATGTCCACCAAATACCCGTTTGACTTGGAATAATAGGCCGTGAAAGGTGAATGTTCGCCTAATAGGCTTGAAGTTTGCTGGTCGATGTGAATGCGTTATATATTGTGTGTAAAAAATGTCTGTTTGTCTGTCTGTCTGTAAAAAAAATTCCATTTCAAACGGCAGAAATTAATATGTAAAGCGCGGAGAGCACAGTTGTGGTTCGCGCTATATAAGCTCCCCATAATAATAATAATAATGACATAACTGACGTAACTTTTTTATTTTCATTTTCAATTTTCTCACCGTTTTGTTGCAGGGCTATGACATTAGCTTCCTCGTCACCAACGTGCACGCAGAACAGATGTTCAAGCACAAGCTGGTGGACTTCATCATTCATTTCATGGAGGAAATTGACAAAGAAATCAACGAGATGAAGCTGGCTGTCAACTCCAGGGCTCGCATCAGTGCCGAAGAGTTTCTGAAAAACTTCTGAAGCTTCCCGCGTCTGTCTTAGAGGGAGAATGTGATGATACGTGATGGTAGGTATTTACATTGTCTTAGAGGGAGAATGTGATGATACGTGATGGTAGGTATTTACATTGTCTTCGAGGGAGAATGTGATGGTAGGTATTCATTGTCTTAAAGGCTTACTAACTCGCTCCCGTGTTTACGATGTGTAGTTTGCCCACAATCGATGTCAAATGCATCATAAGGCCATATAATGACGATATGTCGCAATGCGCGGACCATATACATGCATTACAGCTTGTTCTAGCCTCTGAAAAAGTGAGGATGTCAACAAAGACGCGGAGTTATTTCCCTTGCGTCAACGTTATCTCTGTTGGCAAATCTATAAATAGGATGATCTAGATCAAAATAAAAATTCAAATATCTCAACATTTAAGGGGTCCTAGACCACAATATCTTGCAGGGAACTTAATTTAGCATGTCTCCAGCTGTGGGTAAAGCAATTAGCGTGAATAGTCATCAGCTTTCTATGCCTTTAAGGGAGAATGTGATGATACGTGATGGTAGGTATTCATTGTCTTAAAGGGAGAATGTGATGATACGTGATGGTAGGTATTTATTGTCTTAGAGGGAGAATGTGATGATAGGTATTTACATTGTCTTAGAGGGAGAATGTGATGATACGTGATGGTAGGTATTTACATTGTCTTAGAGGGAGAATGTGATGATACGTGATGGTAGGTATTTACATTGTCTTCGAGGGAGAATGTGATGATACGTGATGGTAGGTATTCATTGTCTTAGAGGGAGAATGTGATGATACGTGATGGTAGGTATTTACATTGTCTTCGAGGGAGAATGTGATGATACGTGATGGTAGGTATTCATTGTCTTAAAGGGAGAATGTGATGATACGTGATGGTAGGTATTTATTGTCTTAGAGGGAGAATGTGGTGATACGTGATGGTAGGTATTTATTGTCTTAGAGGGAGAATGTGATGATACATGATGGTAGGTATTTATTGTCTTAGAGGGAGAATGTGATGATACGTGATGGTAGGTATTCATTGTCTTAGAGGGAGAATGTGATGATACGTGATGGTAGGTATTTATTGTCTTAGAGGGAGAATGTGATGATACGTGATGGTAGGTATTCATTGTCTTAAAGGGAGAATGTGATGATACGTGATGGTAGGTATTTATTGTCTTAGAGGGAGAATGTGATGATACGTGATGGTAGGTATTGATTGTCTTAGAGGGAGAATGTGATGATACGTGATGGTAGGTATTGATTGTCTTAGAGGGAGAATGTGATGATACGTGATGGTAGGTATTGATTGTCTTAGAGGGAGAATGTGATGATACGTGATGGTAGGTATTCATTGTCTTAGAGGGAGAATGTGATGATACGTGATGGTAGGTATTGATTGTCTTAGAGGGAGAATGTGATGATACGTGATGGTAGGTATTGATTGTCTTAGAGGGAGAATGTGATGATACGTGATGGTAGGTATTTATTGTCTTAGAGGGAGAATGTGATGATACGTGATGGTAGGTATTTATTGTCTTAGAGGGAGAATGTGATGATACGTGATGGTAGGTATTTATTGTCTTAGAGGGAGAATGTGATGATACGTGATGGTAGGTATTCATTGTCTTCGAGGGAGAATGTGATGATACGTGATGGTAGGTATTCATTGTCTTAGAGGGAGAATGTGATGATACGTGATGGTAGGTATTGATTGTCTTAGAGGGAGAATGTGATGATACGTGATGGTAGGTATTGATTGTCTTAGAGGGAGAATGTGATGATACGTGATGGTAGGTATTTATTGTCTTAGAGGGAGAATGTGATGATACGTGATGGTAGGTATTCATTGTCTTAGAGGGAGAATGTGATGATACGTGATGGTAGGTATTCATTGTCTTAGAGGGAGAATGTGATGATACGTGATGGTAGGTATTTATTGTCTTAGAGGGAGAATGTGATGATACGTGATGGTAGGTATTCATTGTCTTAGAGGGAGAATGTGATGATACGTGATGGTAGGTATTTATTGTCTTAGAGGGAGAATGTGATGATACGTGATGGTAGGTATTTATTGTCTTAGAGGGAGAATGTGATGATACGTGATGGTAGGTATTCATTGTCTTAGAGGGAGAATGTGATGATACGTGATGGTAGGTATTGATTGTCTTAGAGGGAGAATGTGATGATACGTGATGGTAGGTATTGATTGTCTTAGAGGGAGAATGTGATGATACGTGATGGTAGGTATTGATTGTCTTAGAGGGAGAATGTGATGATACGTGATGGTAGGTATTGATTGTCTTAGAGGGAGAATGTGATGGTACGTGATGGTAGGTATTGATTGTCTTAGAGGGAGAATGTGATGATACGTGATGGTAGGTATTTATTGTCTTAGAGGGAGAATGTGATGATACGTGATGGTAGGTATTTACATTGTCTTAGAGGGAGAATGTGATGATACGTGATGGTAGGTATTTACATTGTCTTCGAGGGAGAATGTGATGATACGTGATGGTAGGTATTCATTGTCTTAGAGGGAGAATGTGATGATACGTGATGGTAGGTATTGATTGTCTTAGAGGGAGAATGTGATGATACGTGATGGTAGGTATTCATTGTCTTAGAGGGAGAATGTGATGATACGTGATGGTAGGTATTCATTGTCTTAAAGGGAGAATGTGATGATACGTGATGGTAGGTATTCATTGTCTTCGAGGGAGAATGTGATGATACGTGATGGTAGGTATTCATTGTCTTAGAGGGAGAATGTGATGATACGTGATGGTAGGTATTTATTGTCTTAGAGGGAGAATGTGATGATACGTGATGGTAGGTATTCATTGTCTTAGAGGGAGAATGTGATGATACGTGATGGTAGGTATTTATTGTCTTAGAGGGAGAATGTGATGGTAGGTATTGATTGTCTTAGAGGGAGAATGTGATGATACGTGATGGTAGGTATTCATTGTCTTAGAGGGATACATGAACTTTTATTACTTACATTGCTGTATGGATGGTATGTGATTTGAGGTTTGAGGTTTCAAGTGGGCTTTTGTTGTAATTTTATGTGTGAATAATGTTCTGTGAGTGTGACTTTTCACCCTCATTCTGCCTTTCCTGAGAATCAGGATCTGTGCCTCTGGTATTCTAATTCATATTCATGTTATAATTATGGTGTAAGATCAGACTAACTTCCTATTTTATTAAGATTTTTCTGTTGTGATTTTTGAGATTGTTAGTGTCACTAAGTTTTGGGATTTTGTTTGTTTCAGAGTGTGTATAAACTTCCGAATTCCCATATGCTGCTGTCAGCCTCAGAGACCAAGAAATTCAGACAAGAACGATCCAAAATGCTGTGTATAATTCACTCGAGTCAAGCAGACAGGCTGAAAGAACTTGGTTGAAGATTAGAATAAGCTTTTTTCGCTGAGTATTTCTTACCAATAACAAGCTGAAGTATAAACATGTATTGTGTTACACGTGAACATGCTATAAGAAGTGTGTACTTAGAGCGTTTTATTTCTACGCTTGAAGGATAAAGAAAGGTCTGTTCTGTGGAGTTAAAAGTGAAATATCTGAAGCAGCAAAAACCGTACAATTTTGTAATTGATGTTACACATACATGTATGTAAATAAGAATGTAATTTTGGGCATTGTTTCGTTTGTCTGCTCTTTTTGGTCTTTTTGTCATACTTTCTTCAGACCTGGGAACCCATACGATTTCGCCGTATTTTGTACGCCTTTTTGCCTAAAACACCATCAGTACGGTGGGTTGAAAAAATATACGACGAGAAAAATTCCTAGACTACTTTTCTTCACAAGCGCATCCCTGTCATTCCTGTCTATTTACTGGTGCACTATTTATTTTTTAATTATTATAAATAACTTGATTACTCGGCATTTGATCAATGATGACAGGTTTTGTAATTAAACTTTGAAAGAATTATTTGTTTTAAATGTTTTGGTAACTTAATTATCGGTGCAACGGAGCATGTTTGAATCATCGATGTTCAAATGTTGTGTGGAGTACACTCATTTTTCCTGAAGATACGCCAAATTTGTTTAAGAATACAAAACAAAGTACAAAACAGGGGTTCCCAGGTCTGTTTCTTTGAAAGTTTCACCATTATAGCATAGTTATGTCATATCAGCCTGACTTAGTGGCAACAAAAAAGCTGCATGCTGTTTTTTGTCTGCGGTATTGAAATGCTACTGAAATGATTTGACATTTTCACAGAAGTTTGCTCTGCAATTTAACATTTTTGTGAAGATAAGACATTTACAATTACAGAATTTTGTCCATCAAAGATGCTATCTCTCAGAGTGGTATTCAGTTTTGTTATTTAAAATTTGATAACTTGCAAAGGTTTGAAAACAACATTTGTCACATGATTCTGGCTTTCCAATTTTGTGGGTGACACTTAGATAATTGAGTTGTGTGCCCTGTACTTGTTCTTCTTCTTATTGTTATGAAGCACAAAGATCTTGTGAGGACTGTTGCAGCGGCTTGTTTGCAATGTTTCAAGAGTGTGCTGTTATACATGGCGTTTAAAACATGCCTTCAAAAGAATCAATTGCCTGAGTAGGCTCAGTGCTTTACTTATGGGTGTATGGGCTTTAATGCAGAGATGTAGAATTTTCACCTAACTTAAACAGCTTGTCTGCACTTCTTTCTTTCTCCTATTCTTTTTCCACATTTATTTATTTTGTTCAACCTTTGAGGCTGATAAGAAACTGGTGTGTAACCACTTCATTTAACATGACCAAACTGACATACAGTACAAAAGGTTTTACGTGTAAAATTCCAGCTTGAAAGCAAAAAAATAACATCACTATTGATCAGCGTTCACCTGTTGAGTTGTTTTGCAGCATGAGGAATTTCGTTAGCTTGCAGCAAACATAATTTTTTATTTTGGGATTTTGTATTGGTAGGCGTGCCTTGTGGCATTGGCAAATGCATATTTCCGCATTTTTGTGTAAAGGAATGGGTGTGGTGGAAGAGATATATGATTATAAAAAAAATGTACGCATCATGGTTGAACAAGCTTTAGGTGGGGTCGTGTTATTAGACATTGATCTATCACCCATGTACGTTTGGAGCAACCCTGGAGTATCGTCCGTTCCTATAGTGTTTCAGTTTATGCTTCCCTTCCTTGCTGGGCAAGGCTGTACTGTGAATCAGAAAGTTGTTTTTTTAAGCATTCATCCATTTAAATACATTGTACATTCTGCAAACAACGGTTGGTCATTTCTCTACTTCTCAACTAGACATGAAAGTCTGTTACATAAATACATGTTTGTATTTAATTTCCATCGAATTGCATTGTTTGTAGTATTAAACCTGTATTGTATAATCATTTGCTCTTTGTTGTTGGTGGCGGTGTGTGTGTATGCACTCAAGTGTGTGTGTACGTGTGTGTGCGCGCAAGTGTGTGTAGAAAAAGGGAGAGGGTGTGGAGGAGTCTATCAATAAGCATAGTGTAAATGTTAAATGCCACACACTTGACAGCCACAACCCCCCCCCCCCCCCCCCCCCCCTCTTGACAGGAACACGCACGCAGAGGACGGAAGTAGCAGAGAGTTTTACTGCTGGAAAAACCTGTTGCTGCGCTGTTGATTGAAGTTTATTGTGAATGTGAAGGTTTCTGTGGACAGCCAGTCTGTGTGACAACTACAAACCTTTTATCACAGCCGGTTCCCCCAAAACTCTGTGATGTTAGTTCAAACAAAATGTGTCACTGTTCACTTCAGAGAATCAATTGGTTGCTCAGATCTGAAAAGCTCTAATGCGCTTTGCTTTTTAGTGTAAATTAATCCACACACATACACCAACTTTCAAACGCAAACAATCACAACAATCTACTCACAGGCCATTAGAACTATTCATATTATTCTTTTGTCAAAGACATCCTGCTCAGCGTTAGCAGTATTTTTTTTGTTGAGAACAACAACAACAACAACAACAACAACAACAACAACAACTTCTCTGTGTGTTCGGGTATGTGTGCATTAATGTCACCCGCATGTGAGTGTGTGTGTTGGCGCACAATCACGCACGATTGTTTTTGTGTGACATTTGTTCAACACTTGTTATTGATGTGGGTGTGTGTGCGTGCGTCTAAATGTGTATGCGTGTGTTTTGTCTTAGTGTATGTGTGTGTATTCGTGTTTTTTTCTTCGTTTTGTTCGTGGTCAAGAAAGGTTTTTAATTTTTTTTTAATTTATTTCGTTGATTCGCATACACTCTTCAAAAAAAGTTAAGGATCGGTTGAAAAAACGAATCTAATTATAAACAAGTCGCGTAAGGCGAAAATACAATATTTAGTCAAGTAGCTGTCGAACTCACAGAATGAAAGTGAACGCAATGCCATTTTTCAGCAAGACCGTATACTCGTAGCATCGTCAGTCCACCGCTCATGGCAAAGGCAGTGAAATTGACAAGAAGAGCGGGGTAGTAGTTGCGCTAAGAAGGATAGCACGCTTTTCTGTACCTCTCTTTGTTTTAACTTTCTGAGCGTGTTTTTAATCCAAACATATCATATCTATATGTTTTTGGAATCAGGAACCGACAAGGAATAAGATGAAAGTGTTTTTAAATTGATTTGGACAATTTAATTTTGATAATAATTTTTATATATTTAATTTTCAGAGCTTGTTTTTAATCCGAATATAACATATTTATATGTTTTTGGAATCAGCAAATGATGGAGAATAAGATAAACGTAAATTTGGATCGTTTTATAAATTTTTATTTTTTTTTTACAATTTTCAGATTTTTAATGACCAAAGTCATTAATTAATTTTTAAGCCACCAAGCTGAAATGCAATACCGAACCCCGGGCTTCGTCGAAGATTACTTGACCAAAATTTCAACCAATTTGGTTGAAAAATGAGGGCGTGACAGTGCCGCCTCAACTTTCACGAAAAGCCGGATATGACGTCATCAAAGACATTTATCAAAAAAATGAAAAAAACGTTCGGGGATTTCATACCCAGGAACTCTCATGTCAAATTTCATAAAGATCGGTCCAGTAGTTTAGTCTGAATCGCTCTACACACACACACGCACACACGCACATACACCACGACCCTCGTTTCGATTCCCCCTCGATGTTAAAATATTTAGTCAAAACTTGACTAAATATAAAAAATTGCCAAAAAATTAAACATCGACATAATAATTAAAAGATTAATGTGTTTGAATTAACAAATGAACAATGAGTCTTGACCTAGAATTTTTTTTGGCAGGCAGAGTTATTTCCCTTTGTGGGACTTCTCAAAAGCTTCTGCATTTTGGAAGAAAAAGGGTGTTTTCTATAGCCCCATTAAATTTGTGGAACGCATGCCAGGGCAAAAGGTTGTGATGCACGTGCTACAACAGGGTCCTGGCTATGAACATCGCTCACCAGCTTGTGATTAAAGGTTGACACGCTGACACAATTATGCACAGTAGCAACATGCCCCCACGAAGAAAACTGAGCGATTTGGATAGAGGAAGGGCAATAGGATGGCTACAAGACGGTGTTGCTGCCAGGCAAGTGGCCCAGAGGCTTGCAGTGGCTCCCTCTGTCATCATCAGACTAAAACAGATTCCACGCAACTGGAAGAGTGCAGGAGCGACAACGTTCTGGTCGGCCCAGAGTCACCACACAAAGAGAGGATCGCTTCATTCAGAGGCAGGCCATGCAACAAAGAATGGCTACGGCAAACAACATTAGGCAACGCCTACAAGCTAGCTACCACCAACACTGTTGTTAGTGGTCAGATGATCCGAAACCGCTTACACAACTTTGGCTTGCGTGCAAGGCGTCCAAGTCCGAGGAACAACCCTGACTGCTAATCACCGAGCAGCTCATGGAGCCTGGTGCACTCAACATGTGAGGTGGCAACGTCAGCAGTGGGCTCAGGTGTTGTTTACAGATGAGTCCCGCTTTTCCTTGGAACCTGCTGATGGTCGCATCCGAGTGTGGAGGTGTCGCGGAGAGCGCTTCGCAGATCAAGGCGCTGTTCTGGAACGACAGCGTTTTGGCGGAGGCTCTGTGATGGTCTGGGGAGGGATCAGCACACGTCTAAGGACACCTCTGTACCATGTAGTGGGCAACTTGACCGGTGTCCGCTACCAGAATGAGATCCTGCATGCAACCCGTGGTCGTTCCAGCCCTCCAAGCGATCGGCCCTCGTACGATTCTTCAGGATGACAACGCACCTCCCCATCGCTCGTGAGCTGTAAACACCTTCATCCAGCAGGCCAGGGTCAACAGGATGCTGTGGCCAGCCAACAGCCCGGACCTGAACCCCATAGAGCACATGTGGGACGAGCTTTGTCGTCGGGTACAGCAACATCACCCTCCTCCTGCCAATCTGGGTCAACTGCTGCAATGGCTCCAGCAGGAGTGGAATGGAGTTCCCAGAGCATTCATATGCAACCTGATCCACTCCATGCGCCAACGATGTGTTGAATGCCTGGCACACAACGGAGGGCACACGCGTTATTGACACTGATTCACATTGTTGTGAATTCCATTTTCGAGGGTTGTCACGTTTGACACACTCTAGCTAAATTGTCGCTGCCGCGTTCGATCTTTGCTTTGTTTGTCATTACTCCTTGGTTGTTCAATTATATATATTTTTTTTTAAATGAAAGAATTCGGTCTTGTCTGTTTGTGTGGCGTGCTTCTAAAAAAGTGATCCTTAACTTTTTTTGAAGAGTGTATGTGTCAAAGTAAAGGGATAGCCCTATTATCCTCTGTAAAAGCATGGCCAGAGTGTTGGTATATGTGTCAAAGTGAAGGGATAGCCCTATATTATCCCCTGTAAAAGCATGGCCAGAGTGTTGGTATATGTGTCAAAGTGAAGGGATAGCCCTATTATCCCCTGTAAAAGCATGGCCAGAGTGTTGGTATATGTGTCAAAGTGAAGGGATGGCCCTATTATCCCCTGTAAAAGCATGGCCAGTGTTGGTATATGTCTCAAAGTAAAGGGATAGCCCTATTATCCCCTGTAAACGCATGGCCAGAGTGTTGGTATATGTGTCAAAGTGAAGGGATAGCCCTATTATTCCCTGTAAAAGCATGGCCAGTGTTGGTATATGTGTCAAAGTGAAGGGATAGCCCTATTATTCCCTGTAAAAGCATGGCCAGTGTTGGTATATGTGTCAAAGTGAAGGGATAGCCCTATTATCCCCTGTAAAAGCATGGCCAGAGTGTTGGTATATGTGTCAAAGTGAAGGGATGGCCCTATTATCCCCTGTAAAAGCATGGCCAGTGTTGGTATATGTGTCAAAGTGAAGGGATAGCCCTATTATCCCCTGTAAAAGCATGGCCAGAGTGTTGGTATATGTGTCAAAGTGAAGGGATAGCCCTATTATCCCCTGTAAAAGCATGGCCAGTGTTGGTATATGTGTCAAAGTGAAGGGATAGCCCTATTATTCCCTGTAAAAGCATGGCCAGTGTTGGTATATGTGTCAAAGTGAAGGGATAGCCCTATTATTCCCTGTAAAAGCATGGCCAGTGTTGGTATATGTGTCAAAGTGAAGGGATGGCCCTATTATCCCCTGTAAAAGCATGGCCAGAGTGTTGGTATATGTGTCAAAGTGAAGGGATGGCCCTATTATCCCCTGTAAAAGTATGGCCAGAGTGTTGGTATATGTGTCAAAGTGAAGGGATGGCCCTATTATTCCCTGTAAAAGCATGGCCAGAGTGTTGGTATATGTGTCAAAGTGAAGGGATAGCCCTATTATCCCCTGTAAAAGTATGGCCAGTGTTGGTATATGTGTCAAAGTGAAGGGATAGCCCTATTATCCCCTGTAAAAGCATGGCCAGAGTGTTGGTATATGTGTCAAAGTGAAGGGATGGCCCTATTATTCACTGTAAAAGCATGGCCAGAGTGTTGGTATATGTGTCAAAGTGAAGGGATAGCCCTATTATTCCCTGTAAAAGCATGGCCAGTGTTGGTATATGTGTCAAAGTGAAGGGATGGCCCTATTATTCACTGTAAAAGCATGGCCAGTGTTGGTATATATGTGTCAAAGTGAAGGGATAGCCCTATTATTCCCTGTAAAAGCATGGCCAGTGTTGGTATATGTGTCAAAGTGAAGGGATGGCCCTATTATTCACTGTAAAAGCATGGCCAGTGTTGGTATATGTGTCAAAGTGAAGGGATGGCCCTATTATCCCCTGTAAAAGCATGGCCAGTGTTGGCATATGTGTCAAAGTGAAGGGATGGCCCTATTATTCACTGTAAAAGCATGGCCAGTGTTGGTATATGTGTCAAAGTGAAGGGATAGCCCTATTATTCCCTGTAAAAGCATGGCCAGAGTGTTGGTATATGTGTCAAAGTGAAGGGATGGCCCTATTATTCACTGTAAAAGCATGGCCAGTGTTGGTATATGTGTCAAAGTGAAGGGATAGCCCTATTATTCCCTGTAAAAGCATGGCCAGAGTGTTGGTATATGTGTCAAAGTGAAGGGATAGCCCTATTATTCCCTGTAAAAGCATGGCCAGTGTTGGTATATGTGTCAAAGTGAAGGGATGGCCCTATTATTCCCTGTAAAAGCATGGCCAGAGTGTTGGTATATGTGTCAAAGTGAAGGGATGGCCCTATTATTCACTGTAAAAGCATGGCCAGTGTTGGCATATGTGTCAAAGTGAAGGGATGGCCCTATTATTCCCTGTAAAAGCATGGCCAGAGTGTTGGCATATGTGTCAAAGTGAAGGGATGGCCCTATTATCCCCTGTAAAAGCATGGCCAGTGTTGGCATATGTGTCAAAGTGAAGGGATGGCCCTATTATTCCCTGTAAAAGCATGGCCAGAGTGTTGGTATATATGTGTCAAAGTGAAGGGATGGCCCTATTATTCCCTGTAAAAGCATGGCCAGAGTGTTGGTATATGTGTCAAAGTGAAGGGATAGCCCTATTATTCCCTGTAAAAGCATGGCCAGTGTTGGTATATGTGTCAAAGTGAAGGGATGGTCCTATTATTCCCTGTAAAAGCATGGCCAGAGTGTTGGTATGTGTGTCAAAGTGAAGGGATAGCCCTATTATCCCCTGTAAAAGCATGGCCAGAGTGTTGGTATATGTGTCAAAGTGAAGGGATAGCCCTATTATCCCCTGTAACAGCATGGCCAGAGTGTTGGTATATGTCTCAAAGTGAAGGGATAGCCCTATTATCCCCTGTAAAAGCATTGCCAGAGTGTTGGTATATGTGTCAAAGTGAAGGGATGGCCCTATTATTCCCTGTAAAAGCATGGCCAGAGTGTTGGTATATGTGTCAAAGTGAAGGGATAGCCCTATTATCCCCTGTAAAAGCATGGCCAGAGTGTTGGTATATGTGTCAAAGTGAAGGGATAGCCCTATTATTCCCTGTAAAAGCATGGCCAGAGTGTTGGTATATGTGTCAAAGTGAAGGGATAGCCCTATTATCCCCTGTAAAAGCATGGCCAGTGTTGGTATATGTGTCAAAGTGAAGGGATGGCCCTATTATTCCCTGTAAAAGCATGGCCAGTGTTGGTATATGTGTCAAAGTGAAGGGATAGCCCTATTATCCCCTGTAAAAGCATTGCCAGAGTGTTGGTATATGTGTCAAAGTGAAGGGATGGCCCTATTATTCCCTGTAAAGGCATGGCCAGAGTGTTGGTATATGTGTCAAAGTGAAGGGATAGCCCTATTATTCCCTGTAAAAGCATGGCCAGAGTGTTGGTATATGTGTCAAAGTGAAGGGATGGCCCTATTATTCCCTGTAAAAGCATGGCCAGAGTGTTGGTATATGTGTCAAAGTGAAGGGATAGCCCTATTATTCCCTGTAAAAGCATGGCCAGAGTGTTGGTATATGTGTCAAAGTGAAGGGATGGCCCTATTATTCACTGTAAAAGCATGGCCAGTGTTGGTATATATGTGTCAAAGTGAAGGGATAGCCCTATTATTCCCTGTAAAGGCATGGCCAGAGTGTTGGTATATGTGTCAAAGTGAAGGGATAGCCCTATTATCCCCTGTAAAAGCATGGCCAGAGTGTTGGTATATGTGTCAAAGTGAAGGGATAGCCCTATTATCCCCTGTAAAAGCATGGCCAGAGTGTTGGTATATGTGTCAAAGTGAAGGGATAGCCCTATTATTCACTGTAAAAGCATGGCCAGAGTGTAGGTATATGTGTCAAAGTGAAGGGATAGCCCTATTATTCACTGTAAAAGCATGGCCAGAGTGTTGGTATATGTGTCAAAGTGAAGGGATAGCCCTATTATCCCCTGTAAAAGCATGGCCAGTGTTGGTATATGTGTCAAAGTGAAGGGATGGCCCTATTATTCCCTGTAAAAGCATGGCCAGAGTGTTGGTATATGTGTCAAAGTGAAGGGATAGCCCTATTATCCCCTGTAAAAGCATGGCCAGAGTGTTGGTATATGTGTCAAAGTGAAGGGATGGCCCTATTATCCCCTGTAAAAGCATGGCCAGTGTTGGCATATGTGTGTCAAAGTGAAGGGATGGCCCTATTATTCACTGTAAAAGCATGGCCCGGCCAGAGTGTTGGTATATGTGTCAAAGTGAAGGGATAGCCCTATTATTCCCTGTAAAAGCATGGCCAGAGTGTTGGTATATGTGTCAAAGTGAAGGGATAGCCCTAGTATCCCCTGTAAAAGCATGGCCAGAGTGTTGGTATATGTGTCAAAGTGAAGGGATAGCCCTATTATCCCCTGTAAAAGCATGGCCAGAGTGTTGGTATATGTGTCAAAGTAAAGGGATAGCCCTATTATCACCTGTAAAAGGCATGGCCAGTGTTGGTATATATGTGTCAAAGTGAAGGGATAGCCCTATTATCCCCTGTAAAAGCATGGCCAGAGTGTTGGTATATGTGTCAAAGTGAAGGGATAGCCCTATTATTCACTGTAAAAGCATGGCCAGTGTTGGTATATGTGTCAAAGTGAAGGGATAGCCCTATTATTCACTGTAAAAGCATGGCCAGAGTGTTGGTATATGTGTCAAAGTGAAGGGATAGCCCTATTATTCCCTGTAAAAGCATGGCCAGTGTTGGTATATGTGTCAAAGTGAAGGGATGGCCCTATTATTCCCTGTAAAAGCATGGCCCGGCCAGAGTGTTGGTATATGTGTCAAAGTGAAGGGATAGCCCTATTATCCCCTGTAAAAGCATGGCCAGAGTGTTGGTATATGTGTCAAAGTGAAGGGATAGCCCTAGTATCCCCTGTAAAAGCATGGCCAGAGTGTTGGTATATGTGTCAAAGTGAAGGGATAGCCCTATTATCCCCTGTAAAAGCATGGCCAGAGTGTTGGTATATGTGTCAAAGTGAAGGGATGGCCCTATTATCCCCTGTAAAAGCATGGCCAGTGTTGGTATATGTGTCAAAGTGAAGGGATAGCCCTATTATCCCCTGTAAAAGCATGGCCAGAGTGTTGGTATATGTGTCAAAGTGAAGGGATAGCCCTATTATTCCCTGTAAAAGCATGGCCAGTGTTGGTATATGTGTCAAAGTGAAGGGATAGCCCTATTATTCACTGTAAAAGCATGGCCAGAGTGTTGGTATATGTGTCAAAGTGAAGGGATAGCCCTATTATTCCCTGTAAAAGCATGGCCAGTGTTGGTATATGTGTCAAAGTGAAGGGATAGCCCTATTATTCACTGTAAAAGCATGGCCAGTGTTGGTATATGTGTCAGAGTGAAGGGATGGCCCTATTATTCCCTGTAAAAGCATGGCCAGTGTTGGTATATGTGTCAAAGTGAAGGGATAGCCCTATTATTCACTGTAAAAGCATGGCCAGTGTTGGTATATGTGTCAAAGTGAAGGGATAGCCCTATTATTCACTGTAAAAGCATGGCAAGAGTGTTGGTATATGTGTCAAAGTGAAGGAATGGCCCTATTATTCCCTGTAAAAGCATGGCCAGTGTGTTGGTATATGTGTCAAAGTGAAGGGATGGCCCTATTATCCCCTGTAAAAGCATGGCCAGTGTTGGTATATGTGTCAAAGTAAAGGGATAGCCCTATTATTCCCTGTAAAAGCATGGCCAGAGTGTTGGTATATGTGTCAAAGTGAAGGGATAGCCCTATTATCCCCTGTAAAAGCATGGCCAGAGTGTTGGTATATGTGTCAAAGTGAAGGGATGGCCCTATTATTCACTGTAAAAGCATGGCCAGTGTTGGTATATATGTGTCAAAGTGAAGGGATAGCCCTATTATCCCCTGTAAAAGCATGGCCCGGCCAGAGTGTTGGTATATGTGTCAAAGTGAAGGGATAGCCCTATTATTCCCTGTAAAAGCATGGCCAGAGTGTTGGTATATGTGTCAAAGTGAAGGGATAGCCCTATTATCCCCTGTAAAAGCATGGCCAGAGTGTTGGTATATGTGTCAAAGTGAAGGGATAGCCCTATTATCCCCTGTAAAAGCATGGCAAGAGTGTTGGTATATGTGTCAAAGTGAAGGAATGGCCCTATTATTCCCTATAAAAGCATGGCCAGTGTTGGTATATGTGTCAAAGTGAAGGGATAGCCCTATTATTCCCTGTAAAAGCATGGCCAGAGTGTTGGTATATGTGTCAAAGTGAAGGGATAGCCCTATTATTCCCTGTAAAAGCATGGCCAGTGTTGGTATATGTGTCAAAGTGAAAGGATAGCCCTATTATTCACTGTAAAAGCATGGCCAGAGTGTTGGTATATGTGTCAAAGTGAAAGGATAGCCCTATTATTCCCTGTAAAAGCATGGCCAGTGTTGGTATATGTGTCAAAGTGAAGGGATGGCCCTATTATTCACTGTAAAAGCATGGCCAGTGTTGGTATATGTGTCAAAGTGAAGGGATAGCCCTATTATTCCCTGTAAAAGCATGGCCCGGCCAGAGTGTTGGTATATGTGTCAAAGTGAAAGGATAGCCCTATTATTCCCTGTAAAAGCATGGCCAGAGTGTTGGTATATGTGTCAAAGTGAAGGGATAGCCCTATTATCCCCTGTAAAAGGATGGCCAGAGTGTTGGTATATGTGTCAAAGTGAAGGGATAGCCCTATTATCCCCTGTAAAAGCATGGCCAGTGTTGGTATATGTGTCAAAGTGAAGGGATGGCCCTATTATCCCCTGTAAAAGCATGGCCAGTGTAATTATAAATTGGTATATGTCTCAAAGTAAAGGGATAGCCCTATTATTCCCTGTAAAAGCATGGCCAGAGTGTTGGTATATGTGTCAAAGTGAAGGGATAGCCCTATTATTCCCTGTAAAAGCATGGCCAGTGTTGGTATATGTGTCAAAGTGAAGGGATAGCCCTATTATTCACTGTAAAAGCATGGCCAGTGTTGGTATATGTGTCAAAGTGAAAGGATAGCCCTATTATTCCCTGTAAAAGCATGGCCAGTGTTGGTATATGTGTCAAAGTGAAAGGATAGCCCTATTATTCACTGTAAAAGCATGGCCAGTGTTGGTATATGTGTCAGAGTGAAGGGATGGCCCTATTATCCCCTGTAAAAGCATGGCCAGTGTTGGTATATGTGTCAAAGTGAAGGGATAGCCCTATTATCCCCTGTAAAAGCATGGCCAGTGTTGGTATATGTGTCAAAGTGAAGGGATGGCCCTATTATTCACTGTAAAAGCATGGCCAGAGTGTTGGTATATGTGTCAAAGTGAAGGGATGGCCCTATTATTCACTGTAAAAGCATGGCCAGAGTGTTGGTATATGTGTCAAAGTGAAGGGATGGCCCTATTATTCACTGTAAAAGCATGGCCAGATCTGACATGGTGAGCAAAAATGTTTACAATGGAAGGAATGTGACATAAATGATCTATTCCATACTTCCAGTAACATGTATAACAGGTAATAGAATTTTATTGTTCTTTTGCATGCACATAGTCATAAATACCCGTATACAACAATGTATGAGCAGTTTGCAATTCAGCTTGCAAATAATCCCACAAAAACAGGCAATCGACAATTCAGTCTCTCTCTCGCTCACACACACACACACTCACGCATGCACGCACCTCACGCATGCACGCACGTATTCACACACACACACACACACACACACACACACACACACACACACACACACACACACACACACACACACATGGAGTCTTCTATGAGTCTTGTTACAACCAGAACATTTCTATTCCTAAAATATACGCTTTAAGCACCAGAAGAACCTGACGCATGCACCCTTTTGCTCAAATAATTGTGTTCAACACTTTTCTTCCGATTTCATTCTCCTTTTCCCCAAATGACTTTTAACAAAATGTCCACATTTTCTACCATATAATTTATCGAGTTTCTGCTTTAGATATCATGTACCTAATTTGTTAGTGAACATATAGCTTAGTATGCTCCTTAACACCTTTTGTGATTAATGTGCTAATGCTGAATCAGAGAGTGTTTTTCTTTTCTTTTCCAATATCTTATTCTTTCGCTCCGGCCTATTTAACACCCAATCACGATATGACACTTCACTACAGAGATGAGAGAGTAGCAATGATCTTGATAGAACTGTGACATTGGCCATCCCTGCTTTACTCACAAACACAACACGTCACAGCTGGACAGCAGAATAACAGCGGAGTATACAGTACATGAACATAAATATTTCACGGTATACATTACCATGTGACTTTTAGCACCAAGAATATACACAGATTCTGACATTCCACCTCGATTACAAAAATATGCATATAAATAACAACGACGGAATTTCAAGATAAAGTGATATGATATGAATCCTCGTAAGTGTCTGTGGGTCCCTCAAAATACCATCTGAGTGGAAAAACGTCGAGAATGTAGCTATTGGTAAATGCTTTGTATCAAATTTTGAATCCGCAGCAACCGCCTTTGGTGTGTGTGTGTGTGTGTGTGTGTGCACATGTGTTTCAGAGGGAGGAAGAACATATATAGTGTCTGTGACTGCGGTGTGTGTTTGTTTGTGCGCGCGCGCGCGCGTGTGTGTAAGACAGAGAGAGGGAGTAAAAGAGAGAGTGTGTGTGTATGTGCGATTCTCTACTTGTGTACACAGTAAATACATGCCTCTTGTGGCAGTACAGTGGATACTACTGCGTCACCCTGTCACACGAAGTATCCACTGCACTAACGACATCCCTGAAGTAGTCTTTGACTGGCATTTCAGACGTTCCATTAGCTAAAAAGCTTACAGCATGTAGCGCATGTGCAAACTTTGCAAATGTTTCACAGTATTTTTTTCAAAGGCACATTTGAATGTGAATGTTCTGCATGTTTTACTCGCAATTTTGTTCCAACTTGACTGGATGTTATTCTTATCAACTGTCCTATCGGGGTTTGACGTTGTCATCCCCCTCAGCCTCTCAAGAAACAGTTGGCTATGAACAGCCGTGTTTGATAATACACCATCAAAGTGCATTCTGCCGTTGTCTGTTAGACTTATTCAGCACAAGTTCAAGCCCATGGAGATCACTTTGGTTATTTCTTATAGCGCAGGGATCCGATACCTTCCGTTACCCTTCCTCGGCCAAGCTCGGTGATCTTGTGAATGTTTATATGGGGACGGAGAGCACAAGGCCATGTTGAGTTCTCAGTTCACTGAGAAAAAATGGCGAATGATCTCTTGTTGTGATCATTTCAGCAAGTGTGGCTTTGGTTCACAGCAGTATTTTGAACACAGTCTAAGGTGTTATTGTTACGTTGGTCGACATATTCTGTTGATGACCATTTCGGCGTAAGCAGCATTGACCTCCCCTTCTACGTTGTAGGTTGTGATGAGCGGCGAGTGCTCTCCCTTCCTTCGATGCTTTTCTGGAGTTATCTGCACGCACACAGCCAAAGACTTGCTTAGATTTGCAGTCTGTGAACACCCTTGTCATATTTACTTATTAGGGGGAGGGGCTAATTTGTCAGATTTTCATGTATGTACTTCTCACACTGCAAAATGTTTAGTGCATAAACAGAGCGGAACTAATAAAACAAATGAATAAAAGACGAGTGCAAAGAAACAAAATGAACTTTAACGGGAACATTATTCATTAAATCTTTAACAAAACAAAACAAAAACACTGCTTTAAAGCAAGCAAAAGAACAAAAAACAGTCTAAAATTGTCCGTTCAAACAGAAAATTCCAACATTAGAACCTAATTCAAAGTGTAAAGCATGCATGCACTAAACAAGACAAACTGAAATTCCAATAAATGAACCAAACTCAGGTACACATTCACTCACCCTGTGAAAGTGACAGGTGCACCTCCCCTGTAAGAAGTTGGAGTACCTAGCCATGGTGATGTTGAAGGTATCCACCACGTCCATGCCTTGCTGTTTGGCGTAGGACATGACATGCTGGTTGTGCCACAGCAACTTCTCCTGCTCTTTCTGAACATGATTACAACGTGTGGGTGATCAACATGGAATACAATAGCAGAAGTGGCAGTCACCCACACATCCAATGTACTAACAGAAGTGGCAGTCACCCACACATCCAATGTACTAACAGAAGTGGCAGTCACCCACACATCCAATGTACTAACAGAAGTGGCAGTCACCCACACATCCAATGTACTAACAGAAGTGGCAGTCACCCACACATCCAATGTACTAACAGAAGTGGCAGTCACCCACACATCCAATGTACTAACAGAAGTGGCAGTCACCCACACATCCAATGTACTAACAGAAGTGGCAGTCACCCACACATCCAATGTACTAACAGAAGTGGCAGTCACCCACACATCCAATGTACTAACAGAAGTGGCAGTCACCCACACATCCAATGTACTAACAGAAGTGGCAGTCACCCACACATCCAATGTACTAACAGAAGTGGCAGTCACCCACACATCCAATGTACTAACAGAAGTGGCAGTCACCCACACATCCAATGTACTAACAGAAGTGGCAGTCACCCACACATCCAATGTACTAACAGAAGTGGCAGTCACCCACACATCCAATGTACTAACAGAAGTGGCAGTCACCCACACATCCAATGTACTAACAGAAGTGGCAGTCACCCACACATCCAATGTACTAACAGAAGTGGCAGTCACCCACACATCCAATGTACTAACAGAAGTGGCAGTCACCCACACATCCAATGTACTAACAGAAGTGGCAGTCACCCACACATCCAATGTACTAACAGAAGTAAACAATGTTATTTTGACACACATCTTTTGCTCTCTCTCTCTTTTGCTCTCTCTCTCTTTTTCTCTCTCTCTCTTTTTCTCTCTCTCCTCTCTAGCTCTCTCTCTCTCTCTCTCTCTCCCTCCCTCTCTCCCTCTCCCTCTCTCTCTCTCTCTCCCTCTCTCTCTCTCTCTCCGGGGCTCGACTTCCGGTGGTCGCTGTGGCAAGACACGAACACATTTGCTGTGTCAAAAGTTCGACATTTTCAGCAACAACAGCCACTAAGATGTCAGTTTTAGGCCTACCTAAAACTGTGGAGTCTATTCTGACCACCATTATCGCGGACCACGCTCTAATCTCCTGGAAGGTGACGGGCGAAGGCGACAAACCTGTCGTCGTGCTTCGCTTCAACTCCGCAGATCAACAAGATGGCGAGCCGACATTACCAGTGGGCGCGTGGAGACGCAAACCCCCGTCACAGATACGCCGCGACAAGAAAAGGGCAGAAGACAGGCGTGCTACTTCACGGACTGACGAAACAAGAACAGAAAACATTGTGACACAGTGCTCCACAGAAACAAACAAAAGACAGGAACAAGAAAATAAGGCAAGTGATAACATTGTTGACAGTAGGCATACTTCGCCATGCGGTCTATTTTTAGCCACCCCTGAGTTCATGCCTCCGTCACAACATGACAGTACACATTCCTGTGTTGACACGCCACGCTCTGCACGTGAGACAGACCCACCGCCTGCCACTTACACTAGGCGCAGTGGAGAGGAACATGTAAACAATAGAGACGACACCATGTGTTTGGGCGCAAGTGGTTGGCAGACCAAAGACTGTTCGCATGATAGTGCGGTAAATCAGACAGACGACAACAGTGAGAGTCTGGAACACATGGAAAAGATAACGTCTGAAAGAGGTATTGACATCAGACACATCAAGCTGCTGGCTAGTGAACTGAGAGACCGCCGTAAACAAAGACTTCTCCGCGATAGAAGAAGAAATGAATCTTTTGATACTGTTGTATTTGAAGAACATATTGGCACCCAGAGTTTGTACTGCAAAAGTGATGATGTTGTGCTCATGTATGATTTCAACACAGATCGTAAACGCTGGTTCTTCGATCAGTCAGACAACATGACCAAGATTCAGAAACATGCCATGTCGTGTCTTCGGACATTGCCCCCGATCAGCAAAGATCGGTACGCTGAATTGTACAAAGAAGAACTGGAAGAAGATCTGAGAATAGTGTCTCGCGTAGTCCGCTTTTACTTAGGATGAACAGTTTCAAACACCGTGATGTTTTCATTCTTGGTTCTCTAATGCTGAAAAGGGCCGTCACACAATATCTGTCACCACAGGGAAGAAAACAAAAGACTGAAGGACTGATCAAATCATGATGTTATGATGCATGGTATTGGTGTGCAGTGTGAGTCAAGGTATCCCTGACTCTGACAAATGCAGTGGACTCTCTATCGGACTTCCAGTAGCGAGAACTCTGCGCGATCGTGCATGCTTCGGTATATAGAAAGCTTTGTACTTCGACATCCCAACCCCACAACACCCTTTCGCTATAAACATGTGTTTTCGCGAATAAAACATTCTGATTCTGATTCTCTCTCTCTCTCTCTCTCTCTCTCTCCCTCCCTCTGTCTCTGTCTCTCTCTCTCTGTCTCTGTCTCCCTCCCTCCCTCCCTTCCTCCCTCTCTCTCTCTCTCTCTCTCTCTCTCTCTCTCTC
Source organism: Littorina saxatilis (assembly GCF_037325665.1). Taxonomy (NCBI): domain Eukaryota; kingdom Metazoa; phylum Mollusca; class Gastropoda; order Littorinimorpha; family Littorinidae; genus Littorina; species Littorina saxatilis. Next base: position 12,623,964 of record NC_090248.1, read on the forward strand.
TCTCTCTCTCTCTCTCTCTCTCTCTCTCTCTCTCTCTTTGTAGTTAGTGTGTGTAATTTCTCCATGGTTGGATCCGTTGAGCTGAACACATTCCATTTGTACAATTTCGCGCTCATAAAAAGTCCTAATTTAGTTACAACAACAACAACAACAACAACAACAACAACAACAACAACAACAACAACAACAACAACAACAACAACAGAAGATGTTCGAAAATAACTGTGTCAGGTTGTGTACGGGTTGTGGAAGAGTGAATACTCTTGCTTTTAGTGAGGCAAACTTTCCCCCGTGACATCGTAGGCCAGACCCTAGCGCGGGGTGTGTCTGAAATACATGGAAAAAGAGCACGTGTTGAAAGTTTGCTGCACTAAAAGCAAGAGAAGTTACTGTTTCACAACCCATACAATCCCTACAGAGGTATATTTCCACAGTTCGTCTATTCATGGAACTCCTGTGTGGAGAAGAATTGAGTCTAGTGGTCATTAAAGGCACAGTACGCCTCCCGTAAACCAATCAATCAATCAATGAGGCTTATATCGCGCATATTCCGTGGGTACAGTTCTAGGCGCTCTGCATGGATGCCGTGTGAGATGAAATTTTATACGGCCAGTAGATTTTTACCTTTCACGGCCTTATTCCAAGTCACACGGGTATGGTAGACAATTATTAACTGTGCCTAAGCAATTTTGCCAGGAAAGACCCTTTTGTCAATCGTGGGATCTTTAACGTGCACACCCAATGTAGTGTATACCGAAGAGAGTCTGCACACAAAGTTGACTCTGTGAAAACCATCACAGATACTGTCAGGCTTTTACACACAGTACAAACACCCTTCCATTTGAACGCTCACCAAACGGGAACATCCTAGGTGCCCTACGTAAAGAGCGAGCAATTTTCAAAGAATTTATTTTTGCGTGGTTTATCTTACCCCTGAGCCATCGTGAACCCGTGTGATCCAGTTTCCCTTTTTCACAATGCAGTCGTCATTTTGTAATTTGAATGGGGCTCGCTGTGAGCTTATCTGCAATAGCACGTTATGTACCTCTGACTTTTCACGAAAAAAACGAATGTGATTCATAAGAACTCTAGCGATGGCTTTTGACTGCCTATAAACCGTCGTCTGCTACGAAAATCACGACCTTGCGTGACCCTGCTTTCGGGCTTTTCAAACTTTCAAAACTTCGAATTGTACTGATCTTGTCTTGATGAAAAAAGAATTCTTTTATGATTTAAGAATGTTTGTGTAACAAGCTGAGAATTTATTATTTAGATTTTAAAAGTTAGGTCTAGCGCCAAAACGCACCACGGTCCGAATCATTCTGATAATCATCGCTCCACGGCTATCGCCAGTTGAAGGGAAGTAACTCATTTTTGACCTGAGTTCAGGATGGGTCCGATTGAGATGGAGACAATCCGAAAAATTATTTCTTTGAAAATTGCTCGCTCTTTACGTAGGGCACCTAGGATGTTCCCGTTCGGTGAGTGTTCAAATGGAAGCGTGTTTGTACTGTGTGTAAAAGCCTGACAGTATCTGTGATGGTTTACGGGAGGCTTACTGTCCGGGCGTGATTTCCGGTATCATAACAGCCGTCCAGCACCAAAACGAGGCGCCATTGTTGTAGCAGCCCAAGTCCACGAAAATAAATTCTTTGAAAATTTCTCACGCTCGACAGAAAGCAGCCAGGATGTTCCCGTTCGGTGAGCGTTCAAATGGAAGTATGCTTGTACTGTATGTAGACGCTCGGGGAGCTCTGTGATGGTTTACGGGAGGCTTACTGTGCCTTTAAGTGGTGCTGGGCAATTACCTGGGACAGCCGATGGACACCGCTGACGGGCTGATGGAAGCCTGACCCCAGACCTTTCACAATCACCTGGGCTCCGGTAAGTCCTTCCCTACAACACACAGATGAACAGCATGTGTGTGACTTTCTCAGTCGAGATACAGTGGAACCTCCCCGCGCGACCCCCTCTTGCAAGCAACTACCTGTCCGCAACGACTACTCAGATGAATCCGACAGATGCATATTTCTTCTAAATAACTCTCCTTTCCACGGAGGACCTGTCTAGTACGACCACTTTTGGTTGGTCCCTTGGGAGGTCGTTAAAAATGTCATTTAAAATCAAATTAAGATACACGTTTCATTCACGGTATTGACAGATAGGATGGATACCAACAGAAAATAACCAACGTTGCAGGCAAACTGAATGATCTCTATTAAAAATCTGGCATGGAAATCAACGTGGACTATAACCGTGCCGCATTGGACAGAAGTTAAAGACTGGCCTAGTAGGTCAGATAACTAGCATCCATTAGCAGTTATCAAGACTCAATTAAGAACCCAAGGCCAAGTGAGTACACGTATTTCGCCAATCGCCATGCCGAAGATTGTAGGGACGGACAACATATCATTGAGAAGTACAAAACTAGATGGCATGGTGAAACCGCATTTAATCTTTCCATGTACGATTAAAATTCAGATTCAAATTGCATTCCTGAACCGTTGTAAGAGTATTGCCAGTAATAGCTGAACTTTTGAAATTTTGTTGGGAAAAAAGTTAGACCCTTTTCGTTAGAGTCACCTCTTCCCTGAATAAAAAGCTAGACCCTGTTTATAACGCTTACCTTGTAAGTGCGGTACGGACGACCTTGAGGTGGTGTGTGGCCAGCCAGTGAACACCACCAACCACCACCACCGTGTTGCTGCTGTTGTCCAGGGGCAGCGTCCTGTGTCAACACATACATCCATGGTCAATCATTATTCTTTCTTTGAGAGAATGGTAAAAAAGCGTACATCAATTTTGTGATTACAGCAGCGTTCTGTGGCAACACATACATCCATGGTCAATCAGTCTTCTTTCTTAGAGAGAATGGTGAAATAGCGTACATCAATTTTGTTATTACAGCAGGTGCTGTTCAACAGATATAAATGGTCAATCTTCATTACAGAGAAAGTCGGTGGAAGAGTTTTAATCATTACATGTCTGTTCTACGCGCTGTGGCGCTTCTCTGTTTTGAGAGATTAGTTAAAACGCGTACATCAATATTACGATTACAGCAGGATGCTGTTCAACAGACAAACAATCAATCATTTTGACAGAAAAAGTCAGTGGAACGTACGGTTATAATTATTACATGTATAATCCACCCTATTCGTTCACATATTTTTCTGCACATAATTATGGTTTTGTGGATGATACCAAATGGTCAAAGTCAGAATCTAAGAGAACACTCAATATGTGCTTCGCTGTGATGCAAAAGCTTTTTGTGGCAGTGTTTTCCCTTGGAGATGAAGGGAAGTGCTAATACTGAATCAGATTAAACGATCCAATGATAATTGTACGGCCTCACTATCTGAAGGCAAGCTAAACCGGCCGATGTTGATTTTTGTTCTCTCAATGTGTCCATGGAATAATCTATTTGTGAGCTCAAAGGAACAGCTAAAACGTTAAATTCTGATCTTGCATTCACTTGTCTCCCAGAGACTGTACGCGCAGGAACAGACTCTGAAGCACGAAGCATCTGCAAGTCCTTATCCTAGTCCAACCTACCTTCGTATCACCTGATACAGGGCTTTATCGAAGACAGGTCTGTGCAGGGCGGGTAGCCAGAACTGCGGGTAGTAGGCGAAGCTGAACCGGGTGGTGTTGTGGTTGATGGGCGGGTAGACACGGAGGTGATGAGTTTTGTCCGGCCACTCCCACAAAGAACCGTTGACACGCTGTGACATGTAGTGCAGGATGCCTCGGTTGGTGGAGTCACCGATGAATAAAACCTGGACAAAAAGCATGAGTACTTAACAAGGCAATGATATATATTACAACAGCAGTTTACGGTATCGGTAGCGTAGCTACTTATTCTTGTTGTGCTTAGCGGCTTTGCGTGCATAGAGGTCAACATTAGTTTACTGTATTTCAGTGATGTGGCTGGAATCATACAACGGCTGTTTGGTGATGCCATCACTTGTTCATTCAATGCCTCTCATTCTGTCTTCTGTGCCACGCAGTTCTCTCATTACTGTCGTCTACATTATGAGCGCTTCGTTGTTTGATCTATATGATGTGACTGCTAAGATCGACATAGAAGCCGAAGTTGTTACTTAAAGGTGAATGCTGGCCCTAAGAGGCTTGAGGTTTGCTGGCCGATGTGATTGCGTGATATATTGTGTAAAAAATTCCATCTCACACGGCAGAAATTAATATGTAAAGCGCTTAGAGAACGTCAAGCGCTATATAAATCTCCCCACACAATACAATACTAACCTTTTTGTTCTTGAAGCATCTTTGCAGATGCGCCTGAGATAGTCTGGGTTCCCGACAGGTGAAAGGTGACCACACAGCCTCCTTCCAGTAGCACTGAGCATCATGGTCACCACAGCTGCTACAGGGCACGTGCCACACGCCTGTAACACATGTAGAGACACAGATACTTGCCAGCACAGTCACACCAATGGCTTCTTCACTCAACTACAGCAATGCAGATCTTTGTACCAAAATAAACTGGGCAAAACAATTAATGCGACAACTTTCGTACCCCGACTAAAATTCCCGCTTCATTCCTTTAGAACTGTCTAAGCCATTTAAGGCACTCACCTTGGTACAGTTTATTTATTGGAAAGCTCATTGGGTGTTCCGACAACACATAACTACCAGTGAATTTGTTGCTAAGGAATGTGAGTGTCAAGTATTGAGCCTAAGCTCAAACTCAAGGACTGTCTCCCACGCATGCATGCCCAATCCCATGCACGAACGCACGCACTCACACACACACACACACACACACACACACAAAACACCCCCTTCCCCCCTCGCACACACCGAACCAAAACTCACCAGCTTCGTCCCCAGAGGTACAGGCTGGTAGGCGTGTTCTTCGAGTAAGGAATTGTGACCACGAAGTCACTGATGTCACGGGCTGCAAACCACACGGTTCCCGAGGGGAATATGGTAGTGAACAGTCCTGTGGATAAAATGTCAACACCATGTTCATTGAGCGAAACTACGTTCGAGGCTCTGCATTCAACTTCGTAAATTGGCCTGTTATATTCAATGTGAAAACTGAATAATGAGAACAAAATCTCAGTAAATTGCCATTGTTCCAAAATTAAAACGTAAACAATATCTAACAAGTCGCGTAAGGCGAAATTACTACATTTAGTCAAGCTGTCGAACTCACGGAATGAAACTGAACGCACTGTAGTTTTTCACCAAGACAGTACAGCTTCGTCAATCCCCGCGAGAAGGAAATCGCTCATCATCTCACCGCATGTCGATCCGGCAAGTCCAAGGAGATAGTCGCATTGGGCTTGTTCGAGTCAAAGTATCACAACCTATGCCTAGCCAATAACCACAACATGCCCTACATTAGGGCCAGTAGACCCCAAGAGGACGCCTATCCGAAAGAAGGAACACAAATGATTCCACAACAGGGCTCCCCACGGACGAGCGAGTCCCGGGACCCCCACTTTTAATGTTTAGAGGGTCCACGGACGCGGAATTTTAGATGGTCCCAAGAGTCCATGTTCCCCAAAACCCCTGTGTTCAAATAACGCATTGTTATCATGAAAAGTGTGACATGAAGTGTCTTTTTTTTATCGGAGTATTCGAAGTGGACACTTCAACTATACCTTGTTAAATGGAACACACACACTCTTTTCCATATCGTTCCGGCGTGAAAATGGCATTTGTGATTGCACTATACTTGACTGACGACTGCAGTCTGAAAAGAGTACCTACAGTACGCACAATAGCGGAAATTTAGTGCGTCCCGGGACCAGCTCTTTATAGGTTTAGTGCGTCCCAGGTCCCCCTCAATGAATTTCTAGTACGGGATTTCGGCTTCTTTTGAACAAAGGACGCAGCAGGGACGCGCACTTTGGCGGGGATATAGCTCAGTTGGTAGCGCGCTGGATTTGTATTCAGTTGGCCGCTGTCAGCGTGAGTTCGATCCCAGGTTCGGCGGAAATTTATTTCACAGAGTCAACTTTGTGTGCAGACTCTCTTCGGTGTCCGAACCTCCCCCCGTGTACACTACATTGGGTGTGCACGTTAAAGATCCCACGATTGACAAAAGGGTCTTTCCTGGCAAAATTGCTTAAGCACAGTTAATAATTGTCTACCTATACCCGTGTGACTTGGAATAATAGGCCGTGAAAGGTAAATATGCGCCGAAATGGCTGCAATCTACTGGCCGTATAAAATTTCATCTCACACGGCATCACTGCAGAGCGCCTAGAACTGTACCCACGGAATATGCGCGATACAAGACTCATTGATTGATTGAACACTGTTCCACAAACACACTTCTCTTCGATCTTCTGCTCCACTAAGACCACTAACATCCTCTCACCTGTTTGAGACTGCAGACGACGTGAGGAACACCTGGCCTGAAGGCTCCCAGTCCGTGGTCAGCGTCCAGACGCGTGACGGTCAGCGTGTATGTGTTGACCACCCACGGCTCGTCGTGAGTCGTGTCCACCACGAAGATCCGTAGTGTGTTCACTCCCACACCCAGCGTGAAGTTGGCTGACCTGTAGAGAGATATTTTGGTGTATGGGGAAGCAAGGGAAAGAGAGAGAGAGATAGAGAAATTAAAAATTTTAGTAATAAATTTTCATTTGATTAATATACTTACCCAACTCACATATAGCAATTAACTCTAGTTCAGTGCTGGTAACGCTGTACGCATCCCCTTGGTAACAAGGGAAGCCCCTCTAAAAAAAGAGTGACCAATACCCATAAGGCCATATTAATACATACTTCCGACTTCCGTATGCGCGCGCATACGCCGCCATATGCATCATTCCAAACGAAGCCCAACTCACTCCCCTTTTTTTGAAATCCACCCCCCACAGCGGGGAGGCGGGAGGGAATAAACGATGTGAGTTGGGTAAGTATATTAATCAAATGAAAATTTATTACTAAAATTTTTAATTAAATTACATATCTTACCCAACTCACATATAGCAGATTGCTACTATAGGTGGAGGGCACTTAACCCAATCAGGAATTGAGAATCTGTCCTGCCACTAACAGAGCAGGTAACCCAGAGACACATCCTATCTCAATGCATAGGCATCTCTGAGATAAACACCCAAGAAAAACCTTTCCATAAAGCCAGCAAGCCAACTCAAGAACACAGTTCTGCCAGGAGACCAAATCGAAGAACAGCTAGAGTAGAAGCCCAATCTCTTGCCCCGTGAGGCCTAGCTGTAGTAAAGGGCAAAACTGCCCTGACATCCCCTGCCTGACTCTGCCACCATACATAAACTTGTCTAACTATGGTGGAGACCCAATTGGCTAACACTACTCTCGAGATGTCTTTAAAGCGCACCATAACGAGTGAGATAAAAAGAAGTTCCTGAGATTCCGATCTAGTGTGCAGAGTCCTTAACGGAAAACTGTGGAGGGCTAAAACCGTACAAAATTGTACATCAGAATCCCCAAGAGCCATAAAAATGCTCAAGAAAGAAATATAGAGTCCGTGCTGTTCGAAGGGGGAGGACTGACTGACTGCCCCCCCCCCCCCCCCCCCTGTCTACTGCCACCACTTGAAGGCATACCTGAACACTGTGGTAGTCCATCTAGGCAAGGTTGACCTCAACCAGTCATTACCCCTACCAAAGTTGAAAGACATTCTTTCTTCCTTTATATAAATTAATCAGTGTTTAACGTCGTATATAACCGTTCAAGGTTAAAGGGCGACGAAGCAGAAAGATAAGAACAAGAGCCCTTAGATTTAATGATCTCAAGCAATCCGTGCAAGTCAGAAAAAATCTTCAAAACTCAAACAGACCAAAAGGCTAAAAATATGGCTCTAGGGGAGCCAAAATAGTGATTAAGATTTGAACGGTGAATCAAAGTCGGTGACTCCAGATTCCGCTAATATGCCAGAAAACCCAAAAGAAACCTAAGTGCCATAGATCAGTCTTTCTCCGAAAATCTGTCTATAGCAAAATTAGCAGAAAAAACACTTACTCCCACTTCTCACAGAAGCTACCCGAGTAAGCATGGCCGATTTCCGTGTTGATCAGCAAGGCTAGTTAAGTAAAAGAGTCAAAGAATCCAATCACAAAAACCCTAAAACTAGGAGCAAAGTCCAAGAAAGGACTGAAGATCAGCTTTCAGCAAGCCTAAAGTAGGCCCTCTTAAACTTGCTGGTTATAAAGCCACCAAGAGAAAAATTAGCCCGAGCTGTCTCAGTAAAACTGATATCACATAATGTCTTAAACAAAGACGTGGGAGAAAAAGAACGGAAAGCCAAAATAGGTGGCTCGCCACCTTCATTGTACCGAGAGAAGAGGAGTTCTATCCGTTAAAACGTAAGCCATCTGTTCCAAGCCAGACAACAAGACAAGGACCAGTCCAGAGTTGACGGGCAGAAGAGCCCGAGCCACTCAAAAAAATCCTACAGTAGACACCCGTGAGAAACGAGCGTGAGCAAAACCGGAGCCCTCTTGCCAGCCTAACGAGGTCTGGCAACCCAAAAAGAACGGGCCCAAACTGTGCGACCGGCAGGCCGCTCAAAGTAAAACAAGAGTAAAAATCTCCATGCCCGGCAGTCGGGCGACGAAGATAAGCAAAAGGCGAAGTACCAAAAGGCAAAAACTCATTATTAGAAATTTCTCCCATTCCCCCGAAGGAACAAAAACACGTGGTCAAAGAGAGTCTGCTCCAAGTGGCCATTTGGCCGACAGACTTAGAGAGTCCGCCCAAAACGACCCCAACAGAGAATCCAAGAACATAACGTTCTAAGATTCCCTTAAAAGGCTCAGGTCAGCTGAAAATGCGCAAAACGCGGCAAAGCTGAAGTATGAGCTTCCCCCTGAGATGCCAACAAAGGCAGAGATGGGGCAAAAGCATCGATTGAGTTCGCAAATTGATCCTAAGAAGGAGCAAGACACGCCAAAAAAGATGGAGGAGAAAAGGCAGATGACAATGCTACTGCTAACCCAACAGGGAAAAAGCGCGTAGTAACCTCTGCCATCCATGTAAACAAAGATGGCAGCTTCGCTGAAAGTCAACAAAGAGGCGTCTCCATCTGCCCCAGAAGCTTAGTCTTCCAAATCCTCATCATCCTATACAGTGGTATTCAAACCATCTACAAAAGGATGAGAGCCGGAACCAATCCCGAAAAAGCAACACTTGCCAAAAGGGAAAGGTTTGGAACAAATTTCCCAAAAGCCGGAACTCCGAAAGGATATTCCATCCACCTGCCTCATACCAGCTGAAAGCCTGGAAAAGGAAGTGGATTTAGCCTGAGTAACAGCAGAGGAACCGCAACAACGGAACCGAAAGCCGAAGACTGATGAACGCCAACTACCAACACCACAGTGTTAACGGCAGAAGGCTAAACCATCCTGAAACCGGAAGCCACAGCCGCAAAAGCGTTAGCAAAATCGGCCACGGATTGGCAAATATCAGAACCAACCGGATGCCTAAACATGCACCAGAAGATCCTATTGTACCTTGAAGCCGCTTAAGCCCCCAGTGCCACTGCACTTGACAGCCTAAACGGCAATTTGAATTCAGTGCAACCACCTCTGCGGAAGCACCGTCTTCTGAACAGCTGACTGGCACTCCCGTGCCCTCCGGAAGCTGACCCCCTGCTTGACTCCCATAGTCAAACAAAGAGCCAGCTATACTGTTCTCTTCCTGCCCCCCGGGCGGAAGCGGAAGACGCACACCCTTACCACATTCTAAAGAAGCGGGTGGTTGCGCAAATCTTCCGTTCGCTCTCCAAGGTTCCTAACCGCCACCGACCTGCTGCCAATGCAGTCTGAGCCAGCCTCAGCTTCGGAACTTTCACCCACAAAGCCAGAGCCCGGAGTTACTTTCTCTTGGAGACGCTCTACCCTTTCCCCGGAGAACCCGGGTACTTGGGTAGAAAACATACCTTTAAACTGGTGTGAACCACCGGGAACCGGAACACAGGCCACAAGCGAAGGCGTGGTCCCATCATCCCATTCCGCATGAACATCAGCCTGAGACACAGTAGCAGACGGCGCAGGCGAACGTTGGCAAGAGACGAAACCCCCGTCACACTGGAAGCGAACGCATCTCCGCCCGCGTGGAAGCGATCTCCCCCGCCAAGGAAGAAACCTGTGAACTTAAAGAGAGCAACTGACGGGCGCTGTGGCGTGGTGGTAAGACGTCGGCCTCCAAAGCGGAAGGTCGAGGGTTCGAATCCCGGCCGCGGCCGCCTGGTGGGTTAAGTGTGGAGATTTTTCCGATCTCCCAGGTCAACTTATGTGCAGACCTGCTAGTGGCTTATCCCCCTTCGTGTGTACACGCAAGCACAAGACCAAGTGCGCACGAAAAAGATCCTGTAATCCATGTCAGAGTTCGGTGGGTTATAGAAACACAAAAATACCCAGCATGCTTCCTCCGAAAGCGGCGTATGGCTGCCTAAATGGCGGGGTAAAAACGGTCATACACGTAAAATTCCACTCGTGCAAAAACACGAGTGTACGTGGGAGTTTCAGCCCACGAACGCAGAAGAAGAAGAAGAAGAAAGAGAGCAACAATGTCGCCACGTCCGCAGACGCACGACCGGGAAACACATAAACCAAGGAAGCCTAAACGGGCTTATCCACAGGAGAAACCTTGTCTAAAGGTTTAGCCATCAAAAACGGAGTAGGAGGCATAACGACCAAAACATCGATATTTTTTGCAAAGACAGTACATGAACCGAAACACAAGCCTGTCCGGAAGCCTTTGCTTTCCCAGATGTTTACTTTGTCGGCGGAGAACCAGCAGTTACTCGTATAGACAACTGCCGCTTCTTGGCGTTAACCGCCATGACCAAAAACAACTCACGAAAAATTTTGTAAACAAGAAAATTTCACAAGTTCAATTTAAGGTCAAAAACGCCCACAAACACAAGCAAAAAACAGAAAGATCTCACCTCAACATGAAGAGACGATAAGACAAGCAAGAAGAAACCAAGAGGTAAGTGACCAAGTCCGCAGACGAAGTGACAGATGGCTGAACACAGCCAGAGCGTACAAAAACACGACCAGTCCCACTGCTCGCTGAGTATGGAATGAAGCATATGGCGGCGTATGCGCGCGCATACGGAAGTCGGAAGTATGTATTAATATGGCCTTATGGGTATTGGTCACTCTTTTTTTAGAGGGGCTTCCCTTGTTACCAAGGGGATGCGTACAGCGTTACCAGCACTGAACTAGAGTTAATTGCTATATGTGAGTTGGGTAAGATATGTAATTTAATGAACAGTAGACAGGAGGGTAAGTACAAGAGCAAGCTATAAGAGACAGGATCAGGTAGGAACAAGAAAGACACGAGAGAGAGAGAGAGAGAAAGTGAGAGAGGTGAGAGAGAGGTGGGGTAGCGATGGAGGGGTCGTAAGCTTCACGTACGTGGTCACTTTGCCATTTCTAGACTAAGCTTTGTGACCTTTTCTAAAGTTGTGCTTAGCTTCGTCCATAGCAAATGAAGAATCTTGACTGTATCTTAGTGACACACTGTCTTTGAAACAGACTCCAAACAGTGGTTTGCTCATTCATTACTTTTTTTGTCGGAGGTACCTGGATGACTGGTTCGTCTGCATAGCTCTCATTCACTACTGTCGTTTATTTTAGAGCACTAATTATACCTGCCTTAATTATTTGATCTAATGTGCATCTAACTCATCATTATTTGTTTCATCTACTCACGAGTCCGTGTTGTGTTTGTCCTCGAGGCGTGCCTGTGACTGACAGCTTTGAGACCACGCCCACACTGTGACAAGCTGGACGGTATGCTCCACCTCCACTTTATATTCAGTCTGTAAGGGGGAGAACTTCGGCTGCAGTATCAGGGACGGACGAGTAACTAGACTTGAGAGGTAAGGCAAGCTCCCTGGTTCTGCAGAAGAAGAAAACCAGTTCAATTAAAGCTTATGACAAATATTTGGTGTTTTGTGTTTGTCTACAGGTTTGCTTCTCTGTTTGTTCCTTAGTCTGATCAATGTGGTCTTCATTAGACCAATGTACACTCAACAGAAATTAAAGATAACATGTAATGATCATTTGTGTCAATGATAAGCCTTTAAGGATTGTGCTGTTGGGATCTGTTAGAAAAATGCGCACTGTTTGGCTTTGCTCCAGTTGAAAGTCTTTGTTATGTTCACAGTTGTTAAAATATCCTCAACAATTTAAAAATAAAAAAGTTCATGCACGCAGCAGAACTGACACACAAGTACATGACAACGTGACAATTTGTTTTTCTCACTGAAGTTGGACTGGGTGGCCGAGTGGTAACGCACTTGCGCTCGGAAGCGAGAGGTTGCGAGTTCGACCCTGGGTCAGGGCGTTAGCAATTTTCTCCCCCCCCCCCCCTTTTCCTAACCTAGGTGGTGGGTTCAAGTGCTAGTCTTTCGGATGAGACGAAAACCCGAGGTCCCTTCGTGTACACTACATTGGGGTGTGCACGTTAAAGATCCCACGATTGACAAAAGGGTCTTTCCTGGCAAAATTGTATAGGCATAGATAAAAAAAATGTCCACCAAAATACCCGTGTGACTTGGAATAATAGGCCGTGAAAAGTAGGATATGCGCCGAAATGGCTGCGCCGGATCTGCTGGTCGATGTGAATGCGTGATGTATTGTGTAAAAAATCCCATCTCACACGGCATAAAGAGATCCCTGCACCTTGAGTCCGAGCCTGGAGATACGCGCGCGATATAAGACTTCATATATAACATATGTGAAGTTATCATGCAATACTTATCAAAGAAAAATAACGACGATGGACACTGAGAAGAAAAGTGCTGCATACCTTCACTGCATGGTGGACCTGTCACAGCATCTGAAAGAAACCGACGTTTAAAAGTTAGAACCATACTTCAACAATTCATAAGGTAAAGCCTTCTGCTTAACAAAACTGGTTGAACATATAAAAGAGCAAACACAAATGTATAATTCAGACACAAATCACCCAAGGGTTTTGGGTTAAATAACTCACAGTTTGATATATTACAGGCATTTAAGTACGTGGATGGTAATACAAGCTAGTGGCGTGCAAAACAAAGGCCATTCTGTAAGAAGAAAGAGAATTGAATGTCATACCATTTTTAAGTAGATTGCTTCCAAAACTTTCGCCATCGGAACCATTTGTTCTTTGATTGGATTGGTCTCTGTAAAGCACAAACAAATTCAAAGGTGTTTGTGGTCTGACTTTGTATTGTATGATACATTAATCGCAAGACAGACGTTGCATGTTTGAAAAGGACAACAAAGCAAAACTAAGTTCTAGAATAGAGGCAGAGAGACAAACAGACGAACAGACAGACAAACGAACAGACAGACAGACGAACAAACACAGCATATGGACAGACAGACAGAGAACACACACACACACACACACACACACACACACACACACACACACACACACACACACACACACACACACACATACACACACACACATACACACACACACAATATCTCTCACTCCCTGACTCCTCCTCATAAACATGCACAAGACACAAACACCAATAACAACAACAGCAATCCAGTTAACCGACACTGCTTACACTCCCAAACGATGGACTCACATGGGTACACTCAGGTCCTCAAAGGATTCCGACTGGCCACCATCGCTGACTCTGAGGAAAAAGCTCTCCAAGCCAAGCAACAAGGAATGTAGTTCACTAGTTCTGAGGGGTGGTTGTGTTGGCATTGGTGGTGATGTGTCCCTGTTGGTGTTGGTCGTGGTGGTGGTTGTCGTTGTGTAGGCCGTTTTGGACTGAAGGAGTCTCGTGAAGCGAACTGCAGAGGCACTTGGGTAAATCTGAAATAAATACATTTTCATCTATCAAAATGGGGTTCACATAGCATGCTGATTTTTGTTTTTTGTTGATTTCAACTATGATTCCATCGTCCTGTTGGTGCACCACATCCACGCTTCTCCTGTCCGCCTGTCTGTTTATCGGTCTGTCTGTCGTTGTCTCCCTCCGCAGAGCCTCTAAAAGATGGGCTTGACAAAAGCAGTAAAGAAAGAAGGTATGATGTCTGTGATGAAGGTGGATACACGTTCACCATGCATGTACACGATAAAGCCGACAAACGATGGTTTAAGGGGGCAAGCTGTGTTTATTGTCAGCCATGAAGATGATCAGTGTATGGCTGTGTTTATTGTCAGCCATGAAGATGATCAGTGTATGTAACAAGGGAACTAACTCTCGTTAGTTACTTAACACATTAGTAGCAGTTGCTTCCCTTAGATGGTAACAGATTCTCAAACACTACAGAAGGGTATTCTCAGTCTGTCTGTGTGTGTATCGCTGTGCCTGAGTCTGTCTGTCCGTCTCAACAAATGTTAATGGAAGAATCTTTTCTTACCCGTTTCCATCCTGTTTTTGCAAGGTGTTCCCTCAGACCGTCGAGCAAATAGACCAGTTCCCTGGGACCAAGGCAGAACTTCTTGTCTGCGTTGCAAATATTACCCTGAAAAAAGAAGCAACTCATGTCGATAAACACATGTAGATATATTATGAACGAGACTATAAAATGACCCAATATTGTTCAAGCAATCATCAATACAATCTTGTCGAATAACAACAAGTAAGCCTGGTACGCAAACTACATGTCACAGTATTCAGTGTAATTGTCTCATCACGATCAACACAATCCCCGGGAAAAGGTTCACCAATCAAACTATGTGTACGGCTCATAAACACTCCAAAAACCTCTAGAGACTGGTCCCGAATAACTCTCACTAACTGTTGTTGACAGCAATATAGAGCGCTTGGTTTCTTATATCATTTAAATCTGACAATTGTACAATGACTCGACCAACGATTGCTGTCCCAACCCTGTGACAGCAATCACACATTCACATGGTACCTGCACTACGCTAGAGAGTCCCATGTCTCAACCCTGTGACAGCAATCACACATTAACAAGGTACCTGCACTACGCTAGAGACTGAGTCCCATGTCCCAACCCTCTGACAGCAATCACAGTCCCATGTCCCAACCCTGTGACAGCAATCACACATTCACAAGGTACCTGCACTACGCTAGAGAGTCCCATGTCCCAACCCTGTGACAGCAATCACACATTCACAAGGTACCTGCACTACGCTAGAGAGTCCCATGTCCCAACCCTGTGACAGCAATCACACATTCACAAGGTATACCTGCACTACGCTAGAGAGTCCCATGTCCCAACCCTCTGACAGCAATCACACATTCACAGGGTACCTGCACTACGCTAGAGAGTCCCATGTCCCAACCCTGTGACAGCAATCACACATTCACAAGGTACCTGCACTACGCTAGAGAGTCCCATGTCCCAACCCTGTGACAGCAATCACACATTCACAAGGTATACCTGCACTACGCTAGAGAGTCCCATGTCCCAACCCTGTGAATCACACATGCACAGGGTACCTGCACTACACTTGAGACTGAGTCCCATGTCCCAACCCTCTGACAGCAATCACAGTCCCATGTCCCAACCCTGTGACAGCAATCACACATTCACAAGGTACCTGCACTACGCTAGAGAGTCCCATGTCCCAACCCTCTGACAGCAATCACACATTCACATGGTACCTGCACTACGCTAGAGAGTCCCATGTCCCAACCCTCTGACAGCAATCACACATTAACAAGGTACCTGCACTACGCTAGATAGTCCCATGTCCCAACCCTGTGACAGCAATCACACATTCACATAGTACCTGCACTACGCTAGAGAGTCCCATGTCCCCGGCAACCTTCTGACAGCAATCACACATTCACAAGGTACCTGCACTACGCTAGATAGTCCCATGTCCCAACCTTGTGACAGCAATCACACATTCACATGGTACCTGCACTACGCTAGAGAGTCCCATGTCCACAAAGGCCTTGGCGAGGTCCACAGACACATTTCTGTGTTCGGTCAAGATGGCAGCCAAGTCGTTCAGCGACGTCTGGCGGACAAGATATTCACTCAAGGAAGACAGCCGTCCGCTCAGGCTACTTGCTCCCACCTGCGGCACGATATGCACATTGTAAACAGAAAGTACAATATTCATTGAAGGCGCGGAACTGATCCGAACACCGGCACGGTTGGCCTAGTGGTAAGGCGTCCGCACCGTGATCGGGAGGTCGCGGGTTCGAACCCCGGCCGGGTCATACCTAAGACTTTAAAATTGGCAATCTAGTGGCTGGTCCGCCTGGCGTCTGGCATTATGGGGTTAGTGCTAGGACTGGTTGGTCCGGTGTCAGAATAATGTGACTGGGTGAGACATGAAGCCTGTGCTGCGACTTCTGTCTTGTGTGTGGCGCATGTTATATGTCAAAGCAGCACCGCCCTGATATGGCCCTTCGTGGTCGGCTGGGCGTTAAGCAAACAAACAAACAAAAAACTGATCCGAACACTTTGTTAATGAAGTACAAAGAAGCAGTTATTCACGCATAAATTCCATGTCTGATGTTCAATATATTTAACTTACCTTTAAGTGCATATCGAACGTTTCTGGACTAAGACAAACGTACTTTATTTCGATGACAGAACAAGCTCTACTATAACCATGCAAGGTTGCTGCACTGAAATCTCTTTGAAGATGAATAACAGGTATGTCTCTTTATTGAGGCCTAAACCCTTTTTGACAATTACAGGTTTTCAACTGACCTGCAGAACAAACGGATGGAAGGTTGTGTTGAAGACAACCGTCATTTCCAGTAACTGGAAGCATCTTTGGCACGATCTGCAAAGCACGTAGATAATCTTGAAGTCAACTGAATAGCTGAATAAACAAACAAGATATTCAGCTCCCATATATGCAACAGCTGGCACGGACACAACAAGAACTAGAAGACCACAATGGCCGCGGCCGAAAATAAAACAATCTTTGACAATGGCCTACCTGCATGTAGATACACACACAGATTGCATGCAACAAAACATCCGCTGGATGATCTCAGCTTACGTTAACATCTGGTCGTTTCCTGTTTTCATGTATTAAAGGCTGCCAGAGCCGCCTTCTCTATTTTGATTGTTTATAAGCCTATTCTCTTGTTTGCACTCCACACCCAACCCCCTTCATCACCGCCACCACCCCCTTCTCAATCACCCTTCGCCCTTTTCAACCCCCCCCCTCCCTCCTCCTGTTCATTCCCCCCTGCCTGGACCCAAAGATAAACAAATAGAATCAACACTTCCAGCTGCCTGATGAAAGTGAGATTTAATAGTCAAGAGGGCTGAATCTCCCACATCAAAGCACGAAGTGGCAGTGAACAGAGGGGCTGTTGACAGCATACGTTTGTATCTCAGCAGCCAGGAAGCATGTAACACGTTTCACCTTGCACGTACGCAGTTCAGTCTTTTATTTGCGCCAGATTACACTGCAGAGCCTTGTTGCTGCTAGTTATGTATTCAACTAGCTTGTTTGAAAGTGTCAAGCCAGTATTGCTGTTAATTCAAATTAAAATGATTTACAGGCAAAATGATGGGATAACTATGGAGTTATCTGCCTCGTTGATGATTGTTTTCAATGTATGATCCACAAACAATTCCATACAAGAGACAACTTTTTTTTAAAGCAGACATCCACGTCCAAACTGATGTCAAGCACCAGTTGGACGAAAGAAGACAGGATGTTATTAGTCCTCTTCCGTACTGGACCTTAACCGCTGCCAACTCAACGGGCAGCCAGCAGCATTACAAACTAACTGAGCATGATGCAAGGCTAGTTCTTTGTATCGCATTATGCTTACTCACCCTTTACACTCGTCTTACCCTGTCAAACGACCACTAAATCTGAACAAATTCAATCCACTGACTCACCTGAGAGACTGTACGTCAGCCAGGTGTTCCCAGTGCACCAGGATATTCATCACGCTCTCCTCCAGCTGGCCAACCGTTGCCGCGGCAACCCCGTCACCATGGCGATCCGCAGCCATCTGCTGCAGCTCCAGAAGGGACAGTCCTCGCTGAGGCTGCGACAGGTAGATACAAGGAGTTAAAAGATAAGACGGAGATGATTACCCTTCACAAAAGAGAGTACACAGGAGGAAAAGAGTCTTTTTGAGCTGTATATGGGAACAATGTTGGGGGGGGGGGGGGGGGGGGGGGAGGGGGGCTATATAGAGAGTTCAAATACTGAGAAAACTCTCATACCAAAATTACGCTCTTTCCTTAAGAAAAGAAGCAAACATACAAAATTAGGGGGGAGGGGGGTGCGTTACAGAGAGTTCAGATGTTGAAAAAACCCAACCTGTCATACCCAAATTACGCTATTTCCTTAAAAAAATTTTTTATTAAAAAGCAAACATACACAATGTCGGATTGTCTTGTGGCGACATGCGGCGAGGAAAACTTCAGTTTCTGACTTTCCCGCTGTATTTGTGTACGAGTCTGGGACATGGCAGTGGTGGTGCCTGACGTTGTCCGGTATAATTGATTTCTAAATCTGAGTACCAGCAACTGACTGATAAATGTTACCCCTTATCACGAACGAGCATTACCTTCTGTTGAAGATATGACGTCAGGCCATCCCAGACCACCCCTTCTGAGTGCATGTACACTCTGAGCGGTGACAATGACGTCACCAAGACGGGAAACCTCCACGTGAGAGCTCTGCGCCAATCAGAAGCCGCACCTTTCAGACGTCTTCCAATTCGGTCATCTTCTGCAAGACTAGCCTCAGAGTGCGGATGGTCATCGTCCTTGGCGATGGTCACTCTGTCCGTATCTTCCCACGTCAAAGGTCGATTGGCTGGAAGCTGAAGAGCGACGGCTCCGTCAGGACTGTGAGAAATAGGAATAAAGAAGTTGATCAAAGATGTAATTACCTCTCCCAGTAATGGACAAATACCTAAGTTTTGTACTTTTGGAGTTTGTTTGTTTCTTTCTTTGTATTATTGTTATTGATGGTGTTTGTAGTCTGTTGTGTCCTGGTATACATACACACACACACACGTACGCACGCGCGCGCGCACACACATACACACACACACACACACCGTGACACACACATATGCATTCACACACACGCACGCACGCACGCACGCACGGCACACACGCACACACACACACACACATACACACACACACACAAACACACACACACAAACACCGTGACACACACACACACACACACAAACACACACACACTCTCTCCCTCTCTCAATCCCACACCCCTCCCCACTCGGGTGGCCAATGGTTGGCACTGACACGACCGTACGGCTGACTTCACGTCCCTTGTCTCCAGACAGGCACGTCCGCCACATCCATACTGCACACACAAACACCCCCCCCAACACACACACACACACAAACACACACACACACACACACACACACACACACACACACACAAACACAAACACACTCGCACGCACACTCTCGCGCACATGAGTGGCTGGTAAGAGATAGTAACCGATGCATCTATCACAATCCTAAAACGTATAGATAATAAAAACTTTTGGCCATAAATATTAACAGTACATGCGGCATCACAGAGAGTTTCAAATTATTGTGATTACACACACACACACACGCACACACACGCACACACACACACACACACACATACACACACACACACACACACACACACACACACACACACACACACTCACACACATTCACTAACCTTTCCTCAGTCTCTGAACAGATAGACATGTTCATCTCGGCTGACGAGTGCGAAGGCGACAGAAGCAATGGGTGCCGTTCACAGATGGACTCTACATCCCTGTCAGCGTCAAGCTCGTCATTTTTTGCCACGTCCGACAAATTTGCACAGCGCAGATTAGTATTCAACCATCGACCTGGGTTAGACATAAAAGAGAAAGGAGTTCTTCATAGTCATACTTTACGTAACATGAATCATTTACAAAAAGGGAATTTATGCAACACATGATGACACAATGTGTACAGTTACTTTTTACCTTGGTCTGCTACAATAGCAGACGACTTTATTCTGTGTTAACCCGGATGTATTCAGGGGTGGGTATTGCAAAGGATGTTGAGATTTTTTTTGTACAGCGGGACCACCTTATATTTTTATAATGTATATATATACAAGTCTGACCTCAGTCGCTTTAAAAAATAAAGCGTCCTTTATCTATCACAAATTTGGTGTGAGTCTGAGTTTGTTGCATAAATGATTTTATGTGAGCTTGTGAACATTTGTGCGCATGTATCGCCCATCCCCGGGCCATTACTCTCTCTAAAAGAGATGGTAAGAAAGAGAAGAATGTTCGGGGTTAAACACAACCAGCTACCCAAACTCTTTGGCAGAAAATGTATTTGTAGATGCTACCCCAATTTCAATGTACATGTAAGCTACCCATAACGTCTTGACCCCTTCGTGGTCGGCTGGGCGTTAAGCAAGCAAACACGTCTTGACAATGTGAAACTGCTTTGGCAAGCTGCACGGAGTTAAACAGACAACGCAAATGAACAGACGTGCCAAAAAACGTGCTTACCTTGTTCCAGTTGACCCCTGTGACGACACAAAAGATCTGGCTGACGTAACACGTCCTTAAGACCCGGAATGACGTTCATCTGAAACAAACATTCATGGAAATTGTAACAAATTGGACCAAACAATGCACACTCCGTTGCAATTGAAGAAAAATAAAGCTAAAGTATGTTAATGATCTGACGGATATTCCTCTGGAAAAGAAAACCAGACCTTTAAACACGGTAGTGTTGTAGGACTAAAATATGTTAACTAGACAAAAATCACGGTTTACGAAACACGTATATTTGACATTTACAGGCAAAACGTGTGTATAGGTTAATCTTGATCATGTGCGATGCCGTGATAAAATTGAGTGCAATGTATTGGTTTTTATCTTTTGCCACCTTCCTGCATATTAAGTGTGTGTGTGTGCGTGTATGTGTGTGTGTGTGTGTGTGTGTTTGTGTGTGTGTTTGTGGGGGTGTGTGTTTGTGTGTGCAGTATGGATGTGGCGGACGTGCCTGTCTGGAGTACTTTGGGTGTTCTTACTTCGTATGTTTTATTGTTCTTATTTGTGTGTGTTTTTTTCCCCTTTTAACCTCCCCCCTCCCCCCCCCCCCCCCCTTATGAGTGTGTATTACTTTTAGTCTGTATGCCTGTGCCCTTGACATCATCCAACCACTTCTCTCCCCTTTCATTCATTTCCGTTCCTAGAGTTCCTTCCCCTTTTTGCGTGTTTCCCCTCTATTTTCTTTCAAACCCTGTTCGTTCCGTGTTGCGTCTGCTTTTTGTTGTCTTTTGTGTTCTTTTCCTGATGAAGCTTCCAGAAGCGAAAATTCGTAATCGTCTTGTGTCGTCTTTGTATTGGTGAGTACAGTAATCCTTTGTTTTTTAACTTTGTGTTTTTTAAGGTTGTTATTTATGTGTTGTTTTGGTTGTTTTGAGAGCAGATGAACCACGCTTTTCCATCTATTGTAATTAATTGTATGGACAATAAATGATCCAGGGGCGGATCAGTTGCTTTGTAAGGGGGGGGGCACTTTGAATCGAAAGTGAATGTGATGGGCGCGAAGCGCCCGAATTTGCTAGGGGGGTCCGGGGGCATGCCCCCCCGGAAAAAAAATTTGCCCAAAGAAGCAAAATGGTGCCATCTGGTGCCATTTGAACTTAGAAATGGTCATAGAATCAGCATAGAAAAACCTTTTTTTATTCTTCTTTTTTTTTTTTTTTCGGTGGGGGGGGGGGGGGCACGTGCCCCCTGTGCCCCCCCCCCCCCGGCCCCCCTCGTCCGCCCCTGTGATCTTATGTCTTATGTCTTATGACCTCTTATGTCTCATCTTATGTCTATCGGTATAAAAACGTTCAGAAAAGCTCATTTCCACGTTCTATTTTGTCTGCTTTTTATTTTCTCAGAAAAAAATCTCTCCAAAAAGATACAAGCGTTTAAAAAATGAACATGTCATTAATTATATGAAATACGACGCATGGACATTCTGGCAATATGGCTGCAGTTAGACTCGACGGAATCATAAAACGGTTTTAAATGTTCAGGAAAAACGCATACAAATCAGCATACAAAAATGA
>NC_090248.1:12648456-12653456 GCF_037325665.1 Littorina saxatilis
AACTGGTGTTGAGGCAAAGCAGCACACTCCACTGGCCTCGGATGGACTCTTGTAAGGTTCTGGACACTTCCTCGTCATCTGGAAGCAACAGAAATTAAAGTTGTGGTTAACAGTGTGAAATAACGGGTGAAATAGCAGTCATCAATGACAATCTGCTCTCAAGGAACGATCACAAAACACAAAACAAAATGTTATGTATTAACCGGGGTTACGTCAGGCGTTGGCAGTCAGCGGAATGCCGAAACTTATTTCACATCGCCGAAAACGTTGCTGTCATTCTGAAAGAGCTGATGGTAGGAAAATGTTGACTGCCCGTTCAAACTTTCCAAAAATACCGGAACTTTTGGAACCATTTCTGCAAATTTTCCGCAGAAAATCAAACCTGCAGTTACAGAATAAACGATGACCTCTTACTACCTCGCCGCCACCCATCCGTCTTCGATTATGGCCCATACCAAAGAAAGTATATACCTCATCGCTCTATCGTTGCACCTACAGTGATGCGGGTGACCTTGGTGGAATGCTTTTTCAGGGCGGATTCCACCAGTACACTCATCAAAGACAATATTCTTATTTCTTCTATCGTTGCGCCTACCTTGCAGACGTAGGGCGACCCTGAGGGAATTTTTTTTTTCTTGTTGGGGGATGGGGGTGGAATCTACCACAAGGGCTAATATTATAAAAAAAATATATACCACAGACAATCGGCAGAACCCAATCCCCACCCCCACAAAACCTTAGCTGAACCCCAGCCGCTTTCTGCGAGTGTTGCCCATATCAAAGACAGTCTTCTTTCTATCGACATTGCGTCTACCTTCTGGAGTCATTGAGTGATCATGATGTGGGTGACCTTGGCGGAATACTCTCACAGAGCTGATTGTATCAGTACACCTATCAAAGACAATAATCACTCTTTGTGGTGTCATTACAACAGAGCGACTAATACACGTATTAGATAAACGATCCCTTTTTTTGGTCTTAATTTGCACCTACTTGCAAAGAGATGTGAGCGATCTTTTGGGTGGAGGACACCAGTATCACAATACCGCAGACAATTGAAGCCCATACCAACCCCCGCCACACCATAGTACAACCTCAGCCGTCACCTATCCGTGTACGACTATTGCCCATACCAAAGACGGTTAACTCATTCTTCTGCCGTCGCGCGTACCTTGTACAGTGATGTGGGTGTCCTTAGTGGAATGCTTTCCCATGGTGGATCCCACTACCAGAGCAAGCAATCACTACACATATTAAGAAAAATTGTCTTCTTTCCAGAGTCTTTGAACATACCGTAATGGCAGAGTGACATATAGGTTACCTTCTTGGAATGCTCTCTCAGAGCGGATTCCGTCATCACCGTGACAGCAGTTACACCTTTTTCGAAGACATCTGTTTCTCTTTCCGTTGCCTATGCAACTCGGCGAGTATTACAACTAGCAAGGACAAGACTCTTCTTCCTGATATTTTTGCATGTACATTGCAGCGTTGTGTGAATGCTTATTGGTGGACTAGTTTCTCAGAGTCAATCCCACCAGCTGAGCGATTATTACATCACATAATTATGGGAAAAACAATAGTCCTCTTCCAGCTGTCTAAGATCGCACCTACCTTGCAGAGTGATGTGTGTGACCTTGGCGGAATGCTTTCGCAGGGCGGATTCCACCAACAGGGCGTCCTGGCCCAGCTGGGGATTCGAACCCGCCATCACCACCCTCACCCGGCCCCCGTCACTGGCAGCCACAGTCGCCCTTTCATGCTGCAAAGAAACAAGGTTAATTGTAAACAATGTCAACTGTAATTGAAAGTGGGTAAAACGTTCGTAAAAAAAAAATGTTTATGTTCTAGCGACCGTAAGTACAGTCGATTGAGGTTTTTTGCTTTGCAACGTTATGAGAAGATCAAACGACACGAATAAGCAGGGGTGGTGATTGATACACTGTAATTAAGCCACTTTATTCTTTTGTCTCATCATTGGTGTGCTGGCCTCATTTGGTTTTAAAGTACATTCAACGGACATTCGAAGAAACGGAAAACGTTTTTCGATCAATCTTGTTTACCTGTTTAGGTAGACGTACAAACGTGCGTGTATGCATGTATATGTCACAGTGGAAAGTGGAATCCAGAGGAATCTGAGATTCCCCTAGGGGAAAGTAGAATTCCAGTTTCCCCTAGAGGAAACTGGAATTCTACTTTCCTCTGGATTATTGCCAGATGAAACTGGAATTCCAGTTTCCTCTAGGGGAAACTGGAATTCAATCTCTAGGGGAAAGTAGAATTCTACTTTGCCCTAGTGGAAACTGGAATCAGACTTGAAAATTGCTTCATTTTGTGCCAGATTTTACTGGACTTTAGAACGTAGTCCTGCTGACTGACTCAGTTTTTTTTCATCATTTTACCCAAAACATATGTTTTTGCCTTGTGTATGTAGTGGACTCGACAATGCTGAATTGAAGAGTGTTGTGGACAGATGTCGTTACTATTTTTTGTTGTGATGGAAGAGTTAACCATGCCAATTTAACGTTCATTCATAATTTATTGCACACACACTCACATCTTTAATTACACGATATGGTCTAACAACTTTTCCAGTTCTGTCAGTCTTGAGGGTTCGTTTCTTACTTGTCTGTATTTTGACAGTTTGTTTTGTCAGGGCGAGGATGGCACTTGGTGCCGCAGGGAATTCCTGCATCTTTGCAGCAGCACTTCTTTGTTTTGCAGCTGCCTTTGCAAGAACATACCGTTCTCGCGACGGCCTGATTTTGCCATCTGGTGGATGCGCGTGATGCGTGAATCAAGGTCACCTCTGACAGTCTGGCAGGATCTACTGCATTCAAAGAGGGAAACACCACACTGTTCATGTCAACCAGTTCCTCACCACGCAACCAATTTTTCACAATACCAGCAGGACAGTACACTTTGTACATCTCACAACCACCCACTGTTTTGGACTCGAGCACTTTACAAGTGAGCAGCCTAACATCTGTGTTGGTTCTATCGGCACTGTGGATTTTAACTCCCACTGTGTTGCCCTCTGAAAACGACTTCGTCACATCGTTTAGTTTCTTTTGGTACCGAGATTCTTGGCGCCTGGCAGCCGTCAGGAAGTTTCTTCTTGCAGCCAACCGCTTGTCTCTGTGAACTGCACTGGCCTCATTTTCAACCACCGCACTGCGTCTCCAAAGAACAAACTGTCCAACCTCTAATGGCTCTTGCATGGGATTTCCCTCTGTGGGCACACATGCAGGGTCAAACACTTGATCAACAGACATCACGGCATGCTCACGTGGATTTACTTTCATACCATTAACAGAGGGAATGTTCGTGTGTTCTGTTCCTGCACCGACAATGTGGTTTTCACTCAAGAGGAGATACTGTCTTCCACGCTTTCTGTTCTCAGTTGAATCATTGTTGACTGAAACAGCATGAACTGCACCGCTGTCATGACTGCCAGACTGTGGAACCGCCCCATTCTGACCCTCCAGCTCCAAACTCACACCACTGTGGCTGCCGCTCTCGGACTGCAAAAACCCATCAGTCTGACTCCCAGACCGTGAAAACCCATCATTCTGACTCCCAGGCTGTGAAAACCCGTCACTCTGACTCCCAGGCTGCGAAAACCCGTCATTCTGACTCCCATGCTGGGAAAACCCGTCACTCTGACTCCCAGACATGGAAAGTTCACCCGCAAGACTCTCCAACTGTGATACCTCACTACTTTGACTCTGGTTACCACTTTCACCATGACTCTCCAAGCCTGTACCTCCCTGACTTTCACACTGTAAAACTGCATCGCTGTAACTTTCATGCCCCCGGACCCCCTAGCAAATTTAGGCGCTTCGCGCCCATCACATTCACTTTCGATTCAAAGTGCACCCCCCTTACAAAGCAACTGATCCGCCCCTGCACACACACCGTCGGGTTAACCTAGACAAACCTCTTTTTTTTAGGCCTTATCAAAATCCCTTTATCCAGAAAACATTGAAGGTAGGCTTAGGTGCACTGGATGACAATACATGAAACAGTAGGCCTACTTACCTCCCATTATCGCTCTGGAGAATTCTCGGAGGTCCAAAACTGCAGAACTGGTCGAAGAGATGACTTGCAACCTCAGCAGCCCTCTTAGACTTCAAGGCGTATGCCCAGCTGTACTTGGAGAAGCAATCTCGGGCGTGCAGAATCCACTTGTACTCATTGTCTGGTCGGCTTCTAAAGTCAATTAGGTCGATCTGAACTCGAAGAAGGAACGACAGGTTGATCATCGCCTTGCCTGATGGTAGACTCTTCACTGCTTGCCTTTGGCAGCAACTAGTGCAGGTCTTGAGGAAAATGTCAATTACATCCCATTTGATTCCGGCGTAGTTGCTTTTGACTTCTGCCCAGGTCTTGTCTCGGCCAGAATGGCCAACGTTAGTGTGGCATGTGGAGATTGTTTGGAAAATCTCCTCACGTGCGACAACCGGACAACCCGACTTCTTGCAAAATATTATATTCTGCGAGCCGACCATCCCAAGCTTGTACAGCTTTTTGGCCCAATGTTTGAATTTTGGACCCTCTGGACATGCCTCCTTCTCGTCCAAACTGAGCACCCGCAGAACTTTGTTATATTTGTTTAGGGGCAGGCAAAAAGTCTCTCTATTGTTCATATTCAGTTTTTGTATGTGCGCATCCAATTGCTGGTAGAAGTTTGCTTTTTGTTGCTGGTCACCACTGTCACCGTTAATCTCCATACTGTCCTCTGCTTCTCTCTTGGCTGTCAAACTGAGATCTGTGGCAGCAACTTCCCCTTTTGTGTGAACCAGTGCTCACAATTTGTTCTCACCAAGGAGCACTTTATTGCTCCAGTACAGCTTAATGGAGTTGTATTCACGAATTCGTGATCTCAAGTCGTGGCAATTAGAATACACCTGGAAAACTGGTAAATAATTTGACATTCACTCAATACCTTTTGTTGTAATAAAACAAGTTCTAAGTCCAGTAAAATCTGGCACAAAATTAAG
>NC_090248.1:12655784-12668284 GCF_037325665.1 Littorina saxatilis
AACGAACATGGAGAACATAATGTGTTAATGACGTCTTTTGAGGTTCTTTCATTTCTTTGTTTGTAGACATGTTTGTTTGTTCGGGCGGCAGGTCAGAATTCATGCCATCAATTCGGTCAATGTTTTTGCTTGATATTTATGGGGTGTTTACAATATTTCCAGTGTGCATTTGCACTCCACCCACAAAGTACGGCGGCTGCTCTTCAATCATTAAAAACATAACTGGCATAATCACCACGACTATCGCAGACGTGGCATGAGGGATGTTTACGCCTTATAAAACACCATACAAATACTTGCATACAAGTTCCCCATCGTCATTATATCGTCTTTAAGCCGAATTGTCTCCAACTTATGTCCCATTCTTCTATTCACTCCTCAACCTTGAACTAATAAAACCTTCTAACGGAGGATACCATGTAGGCCCTACTCTAATGATTCCCTCCGCCGTATCCCATGATTTAAACACACACACACACACACACACACACACACACACACACACACACACACACACACATGCACACATATACACACACACACTCCCCCTCACACACATGCTCGCGCGCGCGAGCGTGCTCTCGCATACCTACACACATGCACATGCTATCATTTCATACCTAAAATGAACAGTATCTCATCAAAGTATTAAACTAGTAAAACATCAAAATAATGGTCGAGTATAAACATACAAAATATTGGACTCGCAAAGTCATAAAAAACAAGACCAGACACAAACAACGGAAAGAGAGAGAGAGAGAGAGAGAGAGAGAGAGAGAGAGAGAGAGAGAGAGAGAGAGAGAGAGAGAGAGAGAGAGAGAGAGAGAGAGAGAGGCAGGCAGGCAGGCAGGCAGGCAGGTAGGCAGACGGACATACAGTCTTTTCCTCTTATTCTAAACTGCTTCAAAAAGTTGGAGTCGAGTTCTGTCATGATGTTATATCAGGACGCAGGACGCCTCCGAGTCGTATTGACTAGCTTCGGTTAGGATATTCTGCGCCTGAAGTGAGACACGTTTTTGTTTTTTCCCGGTTCTGGGACCTGGTTATTTCCATCATTTTAGCATCACCAACGATTCCCAAAGCGATCGGCTTTGCTTACTTGAACAAGAAAAAGATCAGTTGAATGCTCCACAGCGTTTTGCTGAATGTACTTCAGAGTAATGATGGATTGATCAGACGTGTGCAGGGCTTAATGATGCATCATCATGAACGAATCAGAATTGTAAGTGCTCCAATTCTTCCCTGCTTGCCTTTCATATTTTTTTGTATAGTTCTCGCTCTACCCCTATCCCTTTTTTTGAGAGACGTGTGAGGACGGTGTAAGGGAGTTTATTTCTGTGACTGGGCATATCGTCTGACGCGGCCTGTTTTGTTGTTGTTGTTTTTCTGATAAATTTTGTTTGGTGTCTTAAACAAAAAACGACACAGTTGTTGATGAAGAGCAATGTGTGTTTCGGGGCCTGGTAGCTCCGTTGGTAGAGCATTGGTCTTGTGATCCTGGGGTCACAGGTTCGAATCCAGGCCGGGATGGACACGGCTCAACCTTTTGTGCAGACTCAGAAGGTATCCATGTCCCACCCCGTGTCACCTCAGTGGCACGTACAAGACCTCGGGCGGTCATTCTGCCATAGGAGCAAGCAGCTGATTATACCTAAACACGCAGGCACCTGGGTAGCGCGACGCTTGTTGCTGCTAGCTTTCCACTGGGAGGAAGCGACTCGAATTTTCCAGCAACGGGATAGTTAAGTGAAGTGAAGTGAAGAAAAGTAAAAAAAAAAAATTAAATTAATCATATTTTCCCTTCTTCTTTTTCTTCAGGCAAACATGAGGAGGTAGAGGTCAGACACGGCAATGGGGTCAACCGAGATTCCCAACCACCACCACCATCTTCATCAGCTCCATCCACATTACCAACAACAGCAACGAGCATCAGCAGGGGGAGGTGGAAGGAGCAGCCAACCCAATCTCTTCCGTCAGCAGGTGACCGCCACGTCATCGCGACCCTGTCGCCATAGCAACAACCTCACTCAGCGCACGTGCTGCTCGTGGTGTTACTGGCTGTCACTCATGTCGTCGACCTCATTAAGGGACGCGCTGTTGGTGCTCGTGGTGGTCGCTCTAGCGTCCTTGACCATCACCTTGCACCTGGGGCATCATCTCCTCCCCTTGCAAGTCAGCGACGACCTTCACAACCCTTTGAACGACCGTGACCATGCTGACCCCGGGAGCGGCAACCACCTCAACATCCACAGATCTCTGCAGCTGTCGGATTCAGCGTCATCGTCTCATAAACGTGATAATAGTGAAAAGGAGGAAGGATTTCGCGGCGGAGGGAGGGGGAATAGAGGTGCTAGTGGAGGAGTGAGAAACGGTCGTGGTGGTTCTGTTGGAAGTACTGGCGAAGGAGGAGGAGGAGCTTCTCAGTTCAGAACAGTTCTGCGAGTTCTTCAAGAGGTAAGTCAATTATGTTGTCGATCGAAACATCCAAGTAAAAATGTGAATACACGTTTACGGCAAGATAAGAAGCTTTACACTGTCACAAGCACATTTTGGGAATTAACTTCAGTTCTGACGTTAATGTTTGATTGCTGTTAAAACCATGAACATAGCGCACAACACTGCAGCACTGTTAAAACCATGAACATAGCGCACAACACTGCAGCACTGTTAAAACCATGAACATAGCGCACAACACTGCAGCACTGTTAAAACCATGAACATAGCGCACAACACTGCAGCACTGTTAAAACCATGAACATAGCGCACAACACTGCAGCACTGTTAAAACCATGAACATAGCGCACAACACTGCAGCACTGTTAAAACCATGAACATAGCGCACAACACTGCAGCACTGTTAAAACCATGAACATAGCGCACAACACTGCAGCACTGTTAAAACAAGCAAAAACAAATAAAACTAAACAACAACAAACAATAAACAAACAACCACACCTCCCCCCGCCCCCCATCACCCCACCACCGCCCCACTTCATTGTGTAAATAGAACATACGCAGGATGCTTTACCATTTCACGTTTTTAAATTCTCTGCTTAAAAGCGCCTCGAAGTTTTGTACATTTTGTGTTAGTATTATTTCATCCTTACTCCGCGACATGTAGGCTATGTTCTGGAGGGTCTATCTTTGTGTGGTGTCATCGATAACATTTGTGTCTTTGACAAATGTTCTATATATATATGTTATTTAACATTCTGAGTCTAATAAATTTGCCAGGGAGATGGCCAGATGGTCAATTTGAGAGCACAAGGTTAAAGCTGACCCAAATAATTCGACAGTAAGAAACGCTTTTGACACGCGACCGGTCACGAGGGGAACTGTGTGACACAAATTAAAGAGCATGGATTTGTCACTTAAAAGATATATGGTCTATTTGCTCAAGAGTGACTGGAAGAAGTTCATGCATATAATTCAGCCGTCGTAAAGTGAGCCCAGACATGAACCCAGATGGTTAAGACATAATAATTCTTTTTCGCATGCAAAGCCGTGTGACTAAACGCGGTTGTAGAAGAAGGTTCAGCTCAGTCTAAACCAAAACGGTTTTAAATTAGTGTATATTTTACAGAGACGCAGAATCATGCATTATTAAGTGGCATGCCGAAGCATTATATGTTCAACAGAAACTATTGTGTAAAAAACCTGTAAAGGTAGCACAAAACACCAGCGGAGTACATTTTCTTAATCAGAAACAGTGGTTGGCTGCCTAAATGGCGGGGTAAAAACGGTCATACACGTAAAATTCCACTCGTGTAAAAACACGAGTGTACCTGGGAGTTTCAGCCCACGAACGCAGAAGAAGAAGAAAGAAGAAACAGTGGTAGTTGAGGGAAAGGCTTTTAGACTGACATAGAAGCTTAGTGGGCTCAAGTCAGTCCCTGCCCCCCTTGTAGTAATTTATGACACATTTCTTCTGTGTACTTGTAGTCGTGTTTTATCAATCAGACTCTTGAGTACTTCTTTTTTTACCACATGCTTTAACGGTACTCTGTCTGTCTGTCTGTCTGTCTGTCTGTTGATCTGACTCTGTCAGTCAGTCTGACTGTTGTATGTGTGTGTGTGTGTGTGTGTGTGTGTGTGTGTGTGTGTGTGTGTGTGTGTGTGTATGTGTGCGTGCGTGCGTGCGTTCGTTCGTGTGTGTGTGTGTGTGTGTGAATGTGTGCGCGCGCTCGCGGATGCCAGTATGCTTTATGCGTGTGCGTGTGTGACACAAACCTGCCCTAACACACACTCAGTCAGAACCCCCTTCCCCGCTCATGCCCTAGCCCCTCACCCTCGGCATATCCCATACACCGGAAGCATCACGTGACAACAGGAAGAAGGTGCTCGATATCTACAACAATGTATATAAGTGAGAACTTTGCACGTCCAATCTCCTGACGCCCAAGGCAATAAAGAAGATTTGCATAAATAAACGGACTTTCAACAGTATTGGGATATTTTTGCTTTCATCCTCCAAGTTTATTGTTTAAAGCGAAGAGTTTTCAAGGCAGAAAGTATCTATAAACCAAAGAAATCCCCGCGTTGTGTATCTCAGACTTGAGTGTTTTGCATTCCATACGCCGTTCTCTCTGTTGCATCACCACAACAACCACGTTTATTCGGAAGGGAGCATTCAACTTTCAACCTAGAAATAACGTTACTTTACGACTCCCTATTTATCCGACATAAACATCCGATCTGTTTTTTCATGTGTTACTTTATGTTTTTTCATGTGTTACTTTATGTTTTTCTCCAACGTTACTTTTGAAGCGGCTGCATACAGACAACTGTTATCCTTCTATACTCGTATTTACACCCCCGGTATAGGGGTGTGTATAGGATTCGGTCGATGTGTTTGTTTGTTTGTGTGTTTGTGTTCGCATATAGATCTCAAGAATGAACGGACCGATCGTCACCAAACTTGGTGAACAGGTTCTATACATTCCTGAGACGGTCCTTACAAAAATTGGGACCAGTCAAACACACGGTTAGGGAGTTATTGGTGGATTAAGATTCCACAAGGACTTATAGAGGGACATATTAATGGTCAAAGGGAAATAACCTTCTCAGTTGGTGGCAGTGAGAATGGTAAGGACGGGGGTGTTTTTCCTACCTCGGAGGAATTTCTTGTTATTTTGGTTGTTGTTGTTGTTTGCTTTTATCTTTGTTGAACTGAATAAAGAAGATTATCTGGCGCGGGCTCAACGTAAACTATGTGGTTTACTTTTGCCCTCAGGGATGCAAATCAAGAATGTATGAAAGCTGTGGTAAGATGGAGATTCATTCAAAATGGTCCAATACAGCTCTCACTTTCTTTGTTTTTCTGTGTGTCTCTGTGTCTGTCTGTCTGTCTGTCTGTCTGTCTGTTTTATCTGTCTGTCTGTCTGTTTGTCTGCTGGGCCACACTCAGAGTCTTCTTACTGAGCCGTAACCGTACTCCTCGGCCTAACCCTAACTCTTCTCTCCTCGCCCGCCTTTCTCGTTCTTTTTGATACAAGCTGAATGTATTGTTTAAGATCTAAAATACGCCGAAAATGTGTTCTGTTTCTTTAATTCCACTTTGTAGTACTACACTCTGAACCGTAACCTAAGGCCAAAAAAAAAAATTGTCTGTTTAGGGTAACCCGACCGACCCTATCGATTTGGCGCCGACCCAAAAACTTTTTTTTGATTTCAAAAAAAAAAAAGAAAAAAAAAAGAGGTAAAAATGCTAAAAAGAGACATTTGGCGTTTCTTTCTCTCCCTTTCTCTCTGTTTTATTTATACGTTAGTTTTGAAACATGTATTCATCAAATATAAGAAGTGAATGTTCAGCCAACATAGCATTTACAAAAAACAAAAAAACAAAAAAACAAAAAAAATTTACCTACCTACCGACCCTACTTTTTTTGGTCATGTTACCCTAAACAGACAATTTTTTTTTTTTGGCCTAACCTCTCACTCCTTCTTCGCCTCTCTCACTCTTTCTCAAAGATGATGATGATGATGATGATGATGATGATGATGATGCCGCTGCTGCTGCTGCTGATGATGATGATGACGACGAGGTCGACGACGATGATGATGATCATCATGATGATGATGATGATGCTGCTGCTGCTGCTGCTGCTGCTGTCGCTGCTGCTGCTGCTGCTGCTGCTGATGATGATGATGATGATAATGATGATGATAACGATGCTGCTGCTGCTGCTGCTGATCTTTGTGTATATCTAGCATTCGTTAAGATCTAAAATACGTGGACAATGTGTACCATTTCCTTAAATAGAACTTGCAGTGCCACACTCCAAGTAGTCTAACTCAAACTGAGCCGTAACGCCTTTCACCCCACTCTTTTTCAAACAAGCCTACTTTGTCACAGTTGCGTATGTCTAGCTTGCATAGATCTACAATACGCCAAAAATGTTTCACGCATCTTTAAAATCCACCTTGCAATGCCACACTCCGAGTATTTTCACTGAGTCGTAAGCTCCCCCCCCCCCCACCCTCCCCCCTCTCCCTCTCCCAGCACAGCGGTGAAAGTTCAGAGCATAAAAAGATGTATACCCCTGGCTCGTAACACAACATCCTGAAACACTGGGAGGAAGAGCAGTAACAATAATTCATCCCCTCGACCTAACGTAGCTCGGATAGTTTCTCAGACACCCGATGAGAGGAGCTTACAGAGCATGGCTTGAGAGATGGTGCTGGGGATATCAAATATGCCATAGAAACCCCCATTAATTTTCAGTAAGACCTCAAACATTTGAGAAAATTCAGGTTTTAAAAAGGAGGGAGTCGTATAATGGGGGTAAAATTACAAAGAGTATGAACAGAACTTCTTTAACAAAATAAAGTGGCTTAAAAAGGAGGGAGTCTTAAAATCGGGGGTGGGGGTGGGGGGGGGGGGGGGGGGGTGGGGGGAGGGGGTGGGGTGGGGGGAAGGGGCTCACTGGGTTCAACTGTAGTGCCCTATTGCCTGGTAAAGAGCGACACTAAAGTGACTGCGGGAAGTAACAATGATAATGATGTCTGACTAGCTAAAAGATGAACACTTCTTGATACATCTCGAAAGTTTGAGACTCTGTGTGTGTGTGTGTGTGTGTGTGTGTGTGTATGTGTGTGTGTGTGTGTGTGTGTGTGTGCGTGTGTGTGTGTGTGCGTGTGTGTGTGTGCGTGTGCGTGCGTGCGCGTATGTGTGTGCCTTGTACTTTTAAGATTGTGTAGATCTCTTCACATCAGGAAGCCAAAACAGATAGGAACATGGGAAGTTACTTCACTGTATAGTAATAAAACAGTTGACTTGTCAGTCAGTACCCCCCCCCCCCCCCCGGCCGCACTGCCCCCCCCCCAATAAATACATTGAAAACTGGACAAAAACAAGTTTTTTGTTGTTTTTGATAATACAATGCATACGGGACTTTAAAAAGAATTACACACAACTAAAGGAAACTCATTGCAACAATACATTTATGCAAAAAGCACCCCAAAACAACAGAAAAAATGCAAAAGAAAAGGGAGATAAAGAAAGAAGAAAAAATTATTTTGTAAAAACAGAAAAGTTATCAGCTATGAAAGGTACCGTTCCTGTAACGGGGAGAGAAAGGCTTGGGGTCAGGTGAAAACAAAAGTGTGCCGAGAAGAGATCCTGCTCATAACCTACTTACGAAAACAGCCTCTCGTGAAAAAAACCCCGAGTGACTTAGCATTTTAACCAGATCCATCACACGAGAGCACGAAACAAAACACTAGCACAGAGTGGTTATACGTCAGGTAATAAAACTTCATTTGCATTTTTTCCGTGTCACCTTTGATCTCCCCGGCCAGCTTCGACGACAGGAACATCACTCACCTATACACGACGAGTCCTTGACTTACCTACAGTCCTCCCTTCCTCTCTCTCAACCACCCCCCCCCCCCACCCCCGCTCCCACCATCTCCTCTCCTCACTCATGAAATCTTTAAAAGGACAGAAACAGTTTCGGATCGTCTGAAAACTTTTTTTAAAGCGGCTTTTTAGATGGAATATTTAGCTGGACTATAAAGATCAAAAATCGTTATTCTACAGAATCAAAGTTTTGAACAAGTTTTTCTTCAGCTTTGCAGAGAACACGGCGAGTATTGTCGACAAGCGCCCAGTGAGCGGGAGGTCGTGGGTTCGAACCCCGGCCGGGTCATACCAAAGACTTTAAAATTGGCAATCTGGTGGCTGCTCCGCCTGGCGTCTGGCATTATGGGGTTAGTGCTCGGACTGGTTGGTCCGGTGTCAGAATAATGTGACTGGGTGAGACATGAAGCCTGTGCTGCGACTTCTGTCTTGTGTGTGGCGCACGTTAAATGTCAAAGCAGCACCGCCCTGATATCACCCTTCGTGGTGGACTGGGCGTTAAGCAAACAAACAAACAAACAAACAAACAAATTGTCGACAAGTTAAATTGGTTCTGTGTCTTTAGATAGAGGACACTAGACGTCTCTAAGACACGCCTGTTAATGATATTTGTTTGTTTGTTTGTTTGTTTGCTTAACGCCCAGCCGACCACGAAGGGCCATATCAGGGCGGTGCTGCTTTGACATATAACGTGCGCCACACACAAGACAGAAGTCGCAGCACAGGCTTCATGTCTCACCCAGTCACATTATTCTGACACCGGACCAACCAGTCCTAGCACTAACCCCATAATGCCAGACGCCAGGCGGAGCAGCCACTAGATTGCCAATTTTAAAGTCTTAGGTATGACCCGGCCGGGGTTCGAACCCACGACCTCCCGATCACGGGGCAGACGCCTTACCACTAGGCCAACCGTGCCGGTTGTTAATGATGTGGGACGAAGCTGTTTTGTAGCAGTTGGAGTGGAACGACCTTGATGTTGGATTGGTTTTAAGGAGGAAGTCGTAAATGTACTGTGGTATAGTTTGACTGTCGCGTTAACCGGTTAACGAGTGCTGACGAGACCCCTTGTACTTGTTTGATCTTGAAGCTGGGAGGCGTATTGAGGCTGGGAGGCGTATTGAGGCTGGGAGGCGTATTGAGGCTGGGAGGCGTTTTGAGGCTGGGAGGCGTATTGAGGCTGGGAGGCGTTTTGAGGCTGGGAGGCGTATTGAAGCTGGGAGGCGTATTGAAGCTGGGAGGCGTATTGAAGCTGGGAGGCGTATTGAAGCTGGGAGGCATATTGAAGCTGGGAGGCGTATTGAAGCTGGGAGGCGTATTGAAGCTGGGAGGCGTATTGAAGCTGGAGGCGTATTGAAGCTGGGAGGCGTATTGAAGCTGGGAGGCGTATTGAAGCTGGGAGGCGTATTTAAGGAAAGCGTAGCTCTTCTCATGTTTAATTCGGCGAAATTAAATTTGAACTTGTGAGAAACGTCGTGCCCCTTTTTCTTTCTCTCTGTCGGTCTGTCTGTGTCTCTGTCTGGCTGTCTGTCTGCCTGTCTGTCTGTCTGTCTCTGTCTGTCTGTCTGTCTGTCTGTCTGTCTCTGTCTGTCTGTCTGTCTGTGTGTCTCTGTCTGTCTGTCTGTCTGTCTGTCTATGTGTGTGTGTGTGTCTCTTTCTCTCTCTCTGTCTGTCAGTGTGTGTGTGTGTCTCTCTCTCTGTCTCTCTCTCTGTCTGTCTGTCTTACTCTCTCTCTCTCTCTCTCTCTGTCTCATTATAGGGGTGTGTCCCTTTTGAGTGTCATTGCTAAATGTTATACTTCAATTTTGAACACGAGACTGTATACATGGCTGGAAGATAACAATAAAATTTCTGAAAATCAAGCTGGCTTTAGGAAACAGTATTCTACCACAGATCACATTTTTACTCTTTATGCAATAGCCCAGAAATGTTTGAGCAGAAAAGGACAAAAATTGTATGTTGCCTTCGTTGATTTTCGCAAGGCCTTTGATTCTGTAAACCATGATAAACTGTTGAATGCCATTCAAAGGGAGGGAATCAATGGAAGGTTTTTGAATAGTTTGAAAAGCATGTATAGTTCCCTCATGGCCTGCGTAAGAGCAAATGGCGAGTTGTCTGAGTGGTTTGAGTGTCCAAATGGGGTCCGACAAGGATGTGTGTTAAGCCCTACATTGTTCTCACTTTTCATTAATCAGTTGGCCTTAGACATTACTAAGACGGGCAAGCATGGTATTCAGCTTTTGCCCGGTTTGATGGAACTGTTTATTTTATTGTTTGCCGACGTTGTTGTACTTATGTCTACTACCCCTATTGGTCTGAAGGAATGTTGTGAAAAACTTAAATTGGTGGTGAATCAAGAAAAAACCAAAGTAATGGTTTTCAGAAAAGGTGGTTATTTGGCAAAAAAACGAGAAATGGCATTTCGACGGAAATAATTTGGAATTTGTAAATTTCTTCTTCTTCTTCTTCTTCTTCAGCGTTCGACGGAAGTTGTAAATGAATACTGTTATTTGAGTTTTAAATTCACTTCAATGTTAAGTTTAAGACGAGGAACTTGACCACCTTGTGGGTAAGAGTAAAAAGGCCGTATTTTATTTGGTGGGCATATTTCAAAAATTGAAAGAAATGACAGTTACCACCTTTTTTAAGATCTTTGATGCAAAAGTTCAGCCAATTTTGTTGTATTCCTCAGAAATCTGGGGTTGGTCCCTGTTAGATACCATGGAGAAAGTGCATATCATGGCATGTAAACGCGTTTTAGGTGTACCAACATGTACACCAAACAGAATGGTTTATGGAGAACTTGGCAGATACCCCCTTTTTGTAAACTCCTATGTGCGTTGTCTGAATTATTGGTTTAAATTGCTAATGATGAGAGACGACAGATTGCCAAAACAAGCCTATACAATGTTGTATAACATGGATGAAAGAGGAAAAAGATGTTGGGCCTCGGAAATCCGAAATATATTGTCTGAAACTGGTTTTAACTTTGTATGGCTTAACCAAGGTGTCGGCGATGTGAAATGGTTTTTGAGGGTCTTTAAGCTCCGATTGGGTGACATGTATAAACAAGAATGGTCCGGCACAGTGTCACAAAGGGACCGTTATGAATTGTACGCTAAATTTAAATCTGTGCTGCATGTTGAAAGTTACTTGTTCAATATTGACATTTATTGTTTTAGGGTAGCACTTACACAGTTTAGACTTGGTGTATTGCCAATTAATAACAACCTTAAACGATTCAGTGCTATTATGGAATCAAGATATTGTATTTTTTGTGAAAATGTAGCCGAAGATGAACACCACTTCCTCTTATGCTGTCCATTATATTCTGATTTAAGAAAAAGATTTATAGGAAGCATGTGTGAAGGTTCTGTGTCTACCATTTTGTCATTTTCAGATGTTAAGAGGTGTCGCCTCGTTGCTAAGTTCATTTTCCACGCCATAAAACGTCGACAACTGCATGTTGAAACACTGCAATGTTAGAGATGGTACCGTTGTAATTGTAAACGATTATTATATAACATGTGAGGATAAATGTGTAAGACGTGTATATGTGCAAAATTCCCCTAACCCACATCCCCTCTTCCCTGGTTTGTATATGGGCCAATGGCCATACGTACAATAAACCATCCAAAAGTCAAAAGTCTCTCTCTGTCTCTCTCTCTCGGTCTCTCTCTGTCTCTCTCTCTCTCTCTGTCTGTCGCTCTCTCTGTCTCTCAGGCTGTGTGTGTGTGTATGTGTGTGAGTGTGTGTGTGTGTGTGTGTGTGTGTGTGTGTGTGTGTGTGTGTGTGTGTGTATGTTGGATTGTGTGCAAACGTGATTGCAGGCATGCAGCGCACGTGTGTTTGCGAGTCGACTTTTCTTTTCCTTTGTATTATATTGACATACATGTACATTTCAATGTTCTATTATGCATTATGTATTCGTATAGGTAATGTTGTAGTTTGTAATACTGTATGATTGCGATTGACGATTGTCCTTTTATTGTCTTTATCTTTATGTCTTAGCATAGGAGGGACAGATTGTAAGACTAGGCGTCAGCCTAAAATCTCCATCCTTAAGTAATAAAGTTCGTTCGTTCGTTCGTTCGTTCGTTCTCTCTCTCTCTCTCTCTCTCTCTCTCTCTCTCTCTCTCTCTCTCTCTCTCTCTCTCTCTCTCTCTCTCTCTCTCTCTCTCTCTCTCTCTCTCTCTCAGCTGATATGAAAAAAAGAAGAAAGAAATTTTAATTTTTTAAACAAACCCCTTTCAAACAAATTAGCAAACAAACAAACAAACAAACAACAACAACAACAACAACAACAACAACAACAACAACAACAACAACAACAACAACAACAACAACAACAACCAAAGAAACACAAAAAGCAAACAAGCAAAATAATTTGTTTGGGACTATGGCCTATGGAAAAGTGGGGAGAGTTAGGTAGGAATGACAGCGATACAAGACGTATAGCACATGTTACGAATTAGACAGGAAGAAAAAATGGCCTATGTTTTTCTCCCACCTCCTTCATCGGACATATAGACACGGAGGGACAGCTCGGACCTGCCAGGTCTCACAATGCTACACTGATCATTACCGCATATCACCCAGATAAGAACAGAAAAGCCGACGGCACGTAAAAGAACAAAAC
>NC_090248.1:12673284-12687064 GCF_037325665.1 Littorina saxatilis
AGATGCTCGTTTATCCAAAACAGCGATGATAAAATTATGTATATTAAATCCGTAAACTACTTACTCTGTATACCCCTTATTGAATAGATCTGATAAGCAGTGTCATGTGGATGGTTTATGCAGTTATTTGTCTTCTATTTTTTTGTCTGTGACAGCATCAACTGGTCTAGACTGGAACGTTTGTGGTTGTGGTACGCTTTTGTAACTTTGCACTGAGGGAGCCGAAACCTGGAGAACTACAGTTGCCATCACAAGAAAAATCCAGACCTTCATTAACACCTGCCTCAGAAGAATCCTCCGAATTCGCTGGCCTGACACCATCAGCAACAAAGACCTTTGGCAGCGAACAAAACAGTTATCCGTAGAACAGGACATTCTGCAAAGACGCTTCCGGTGGATTGGCCACACACTCCGCAAGACGACAACCAGCATCACGCGACAGGCCCTCACATGGAACCCGCAGGGCAAGAGGAGACGAGGCCGGCCATGAAACATCTGGCGTCGTGACTTGGAGGCAGAGGTGAAACACATCGGCTACACCTGGAGACAACTGGAGAGATTGGCCCAGGATCGGAGTGCCTGGCGAGCTCTTGTTGGCGGCCTATGCCCCGGACGGGGTCAAAGGCATAAATGAAATGAAATGAAAGTGTATATCTTCAACACACACACACACACACACGGATGCACGTGGCACGTTGTCACACACTGGTACAGGTATGTCATGGGTATGTGTTGATTTTTATTCAACAGCCTGATGGAGGGATAGTACTTCAATTTCAATATGATACTTACCGCTCGGAAAATAAAGCAAACTCCTGGCAGAAAATTGACTTGTTTTCTTCTTTATATTTCCTATTTACAGCGGCAAGACATTACGCACGTGCTATAATTATTCACAACACTGTCTTGTCTTTGAACTGTATCGCGTATAGTTCTGGCAATCGTTGCAGGAATTCCTATCTTATCAGGAACAGGTCTTTGGGGATCATAACATGTATGCTTTCACTCAGACACGGAGCTGCACAGTCTGAAGGTTGCAGTTCGATGTAATACTGTGTGAGAGACGGTGAACGATAAGTATAGGTATAACATGCATACAATACTCGCAGGTGGGTCACAGAATGGGAAAGAGATGGTTCTAAAGGTAACACGGATAGACTTGAAGATATTGAAGAGCAAGGGGGGATGGGGTGGTGAGAGAGTTGAGGGTTTCGAGAAGACGCTTCAGCTGAACGTAACAGTTTTGGGAGTTACACCTTTTTTTCCAGTCAATACAACTAGTGTTGATGTAAAGCCGCGAAAAACCTCCGCCATGGCTTCGTAAGAACTGAACTGACCTGCTGAGGCCGTTTTTCGATTGAAAAAGGCTTTCCGCAGTGGCAGGGTTAGTGGCTGTTTTTCTTATATCAAAGTTTGAAATTGAATTGTACTTTGAGAAATAAAAACAAAAACTAGAACTATTTTTTCCTTTCAAGGTGTGGGGGAGCATGTCTCGTATGAGTCAGTGCCAGTTCGGCAAGACGTATATATTGCAGTATAAGAATTTTCCTTTTGGTAGTTATCCCCAAACTACCAGAAGGAACATTCTTAAATACAAAATTCTTCATGGTGGGGGTGGGTGGTTCTGTTCGTAATTATTTGTGGTTTTTTTCTTTTGTTTTTGTTTTTTTGCTGAGTAGAGTTTTCATGAATCACTGAAAGCTGTCAGTATGTAAGTGTCTGTATGCGGCCCTCCTTGTTATCATGTTGGATTGGATTGGATTGGATTGGATAAGATTTACAGTCCAGTGAGGTTACCTTCATGATGGAAATTCGGGCTGCTTTCTCCCCGGGGAAAGCGAGCTGCCATACATACGGCGCTACCCATATATATAATTTTTTTCCTGCATGCGTGTATTCATGTTTCCTGAGACTTAATGCCGTGTGAGATGG
This sequence comes from Littorina saxatilis, assembly GCF_037325665.1. Lineage (NCBI taxonomy): Eukaryota > Metazoa > Mollusca > Gastropoda > Littorinimorpha > Littorinidae > Littorina > Littorina saxatilis. The sequence continues at coordinate 12,675,217 of NC_090248.1, forward strand.
AATTTTTTTTACTTTATTCCAAGTCCCACGGGTATTTGATGGACATTTTTATCTATGCCTATACAATTTTGCCAGGAAAGACCCTTTTGTCAATCGTGGGATTTTTAACGTGCACACCCCAATGTAGTGTACACGAAGGGACCTCGGTTTTTCGTCTCATCCGAAAGACTAGCACTTGAACCCACCACCTAGGTTAGGAAAGGGGGGAGAAAATTGCGGCCTGACCCAGGCCTGAACACGCAACCTCTCGCTTCCGAGCGCAAGTGCGTTACCACTCGGCCACCCAGTCGTTTGTAACAGGTCGTCAAATATATCTCACATTCCACACTGTCTAAGATAAGGAGACCATACATCTTCAACGGGTTTTTTTCTTCTGCTCTCGAGTGTGCGATACCTGTGTCTGTATTCCACCCCTGCCCCCCCCCCCCCCCCCCCCTCCCCCCCCTACCCCACCCAGCCCCGCCCGTCTCTCTCAGTCTTTCTCACACACTCCTCCATCCCGCGCCGCCTTGTATAATTTTACGTCCAATTATATCGTTATTATTAGGCAACAACAAAAAAAAATAGTCTGTTTACGGTAACCCGACCGACCCTAATTTTTTCGCGCGACCCTAGACTTTTTTTGGGGGATTTGGGAAAAAAATTTTTTTTTTTTTTTTTTTTTTTTGCAAAATCACGTAAAAATATGGTTTTTTGGGAAGAAAAAAAAAGAAAAAAAAAATCCCGACCTACCGACCCTATTTTTTGGGCCTATGTTACCGTAAACAGACCTATTTTTTTGGGCCTTATTATGTCCTCACCTGCTGCACATAAAGTCGTTTGATGTTGCATGTGTGCATCCTGCCCTGGTGCTGTACAGCTATCCAATCAAAGACCGTGCCTCACCTGGTTCGCAACAGGTATGAAGACAGGTATAAACGGAGTGACTTGCAGTGTCGGGCTTGCCAAAAGGGAGGCGAACAACATGAACAACACCCTTCTGGGAGTTCATGTCACCGCGGCATTATCATCACTGAAGGCAAAAAAAAAAGGTCATGAAAAAACGAGTATGAGGTTCGCGCTTTATTCGGTTTTGATTGTGTATTGTCGAAGGTGCCATGAAACTTGTTTCAGCATTCCTAATACTTTTTTTTTTAATTTGTTGTTTAGACCCGAAGGCTTTTGGTTATTTTTCACTTCAGGGCTCGTGAAAAATCAAAACACAAAAACCATACGTAAGAGGAAGGTTCTCCGGAACACTATGGAACCCCTTTGAAGTCCCCCGATTGAAGACGTCATTTCTTTTCAGACTCTGTTTTCTCAGATTTTCTGTTCACAACATCTGTAAATTTACACCGATTTTCAATCAATCAATCAATCAATATGAGGCTTATATCGCGCGTATTCCGTGGGTACAGTTCTAAGCGCAGGGATTTTTAAAAAAAATGTTTATGCAATTTATATCGCGCACAGATTCAAGGCGCAGGGATTTATTTATGCCGTGTGAGATGGAATTTTTTTACACAATACATCACGCATTCACATCGGATTGTTTGTAGGTCTCAGTAGGAGCCGAGGGGTAGGCCTACTACTGTGTATTTTTGGAGATGGTTCTATAGAAAGAATGACTGCAGCCCGGCCACGGGCATTTCAATTTGTTTAATTCACATCTAATCAATCGTTATACATCATGAGTCTATGTACAAAATAAGGACAAGAACATATGTACGCACCGCTCTTACACCCAGTGCTAGCATACAATTACAACGACACTGCATTAACTTAGACTGCATGTATATATGTGAGCTTCAGGGCAAAGGATTTGTGTGTATTTCTTTTGCAAGGCAATAGTTGAGGGTTAAGAGGCTTGCAGTGTCAGTATGATAGCTTGCCTGTTGCCTCTGTCACTATACTCAAGTGGTCCTTAGCAGAATGTATGTGGAGAGCGTGGAACAGTCTATAAATACCAAAGTGCGCCAACTTGCTTCACGTGCATATCGGAGTAACACTGGAATCAGCTTAAAATGAGTTACGCGAGGGAATGGTGATGATGATAATTAGTTTTAACGTCCTCTTAGAACCATTTGGCCTATCTTGGGACAGGTAGAGTTAATATGCTTTATGTGGGGACAAGACACTGGACAAACATGCAAACAGAGAACACATATGATCGTGTTATATATCTGGAGGTCTGTTGTTGCGATATTTCGAAATGGGGATGGAAGTAATGATTGTGTACGCGGAATGTGGTTGGACTGGAGCGGTTTTGTAGGCTTATTTGCTTTTTATGTATGTAGGATATGTTTATAATTATGTGTGGCTGAATAAGTTATATAAAAAAAATTTAAAAAAAAAAATCTCAATTAATTTTTAGCCAAAGGAAAATATTGAAGCAACTTGCTAAAAATATATCAGAATGGGGAACTTAAGTTCAGGTAGGAGGGCAGTATGTGCTTAAGCCTTGTTTGATCAATTGAGTATAGCTATGCTTTGTGTTTTAGACGCTTTAGTTGTTGGGCGTGGGAGGGGAGGGGGGGGGGGGAGGGAATGGTCCCGAGGCATAGTACAGTTCTCATTAATTGTTTGACAGATTTGGTCATGATCCATTTACAGACAGGCCGGCAGACACACAGACGAACGTGCGGACGGTCCGGAACACACATTGTGTGAGCACACAAAGAAACGCTCACTCTCTCTGCATGACTGTTTGTCTGTCTGTCTGTCTGTCTGTCTGTCTGTCTTTTTCATGGAGCGATGTCTCTCGCTATCTCGTTATCACTCTCGCGCAATGTATTTCACTCTCTGTCTCTGTCTTTCTGTCTGTCTGTCTCTCTGTTTATCTGTCTTGTCTCTGCTGTCACTGCCTCTTGTCTGCCTCTGTCTGCCTGTCTATCTGCCTGTCTATTTGCCTGTTTCTCTCTCCTTGTCTTTATCTGTCTGTCTGTCTGTCTGTCTGTCTGTCTGTCTGTCTGTCTGTCTCTCTCTCTCTCTCTCTCTCTCTCTCTCTCTCTCTCTCTCTCTCTCTCTCTCTCTCTTCCTGTGCCTGTTTCAACCACTTAAAAGGAAATCACTTGAAGCAAAGCTAAAACCATTAATTCACTCAAAGTTGGATCACTTCGAGAAATTCAGAGCACCAAGCTGAACAAGCTCTTGCATGACTGAGAGGGGGAAAAAAAATCAAAATCTTAATCACCCTTGTCTGTTGTCTCTTCAAAAGCGCTGTGAATAGACTTCAACCTGTTCTCGTTCTTGCCTTGATTAAAATGGAGATAAAGAGAAAGCAAAAACGAAAATCTGGCGCTCGTGAGAGTAACGGATTTATTCGTTTCAAAATGCGCAGAGGGGCATAGTGCCAGCGTCTGAGCGGCGTGTAACAGTTGGTATTTCATTAGAGATGTCATTGACTCCCATAGAAAGTGTTTGCTGTGCTTTGTAAAAAGAAAAGTGAGTAATTGTGGTAACAGTTTTGTCTTGGAGGTGAAGCGATCTGCCAGGAATCAGTGGGTCGTGGTTTGATTTCATTACAGATACCGTAAGGGGTGACAACACCCTGCAGATTGGTTCTGGATTCTTTGCCCCATCTCTCTACTCTATATATGTCTGTCTCTGTCTCTCTCTTTCTTTCTCCCTCTCCTCGGGAATAAAATAAGAACAAGCAAGCAACTCTCTCTCTCTCTCTCTCTCTCTCTCTCTCTCCACACACACACACACACACACACACACACACACACACACACACACACACACACAAACATACACACACACACACACTGACACAACACACACACACACACACACACACACACACACACACACACACACAATCTTTTCTGACATCTTATCAACGTGTCCTTTCTAATTTTATGCTCCACTGGGCAAGCACTGAAAGAAGTCGTTGTTTTCTAAGCCGCCACCGACAATACTACATGTCGTTTTACAGCAGACATGAAAATAATGCTCAATGTCCTCCGCTGGTAGAGCAGTGTTGTTGTTGTTGTTGTTGTTGTTGTTGTTGTTGTTGTTGTTGTTGTTGTTGTTGTTGTTTTGTTGTTTTGTTGTGTTTGTTTTGTTTTTCAATCTGTTTGACTTGGGTTTTTTCCTCTCTTTTCGTTGTGATACCTATACAATGCATGTTAAGCCTTGGCATTATTTTGTTCTTCATCTTGTGACAGATTCACTGAAGTTCCCTACTTCTGATTACCCAAGTAGTCGTATTTAGCATACTAACGGAATGTACAGTGCTGAGTGAACGTGCAAGGCTAGTTCGCAGACGCTCAGAGACACAAGCAGACTCCAAAAACACACGCACACTCACACACACACATGCACACCTGCAATATACATTATGGCATTTATGATATTCACGAGACTCGTTTGCCGAAATGATTGCCCCCTGAGTAATTAGAATCTCGCGTAATATATTTCTCTCTCTCTCTCTCTCTCTCTCTCTCTCTTCTCTCTCTCTCTCTCTCTCTCTCTCTCTCTCTCTCTCTCTCTCTCTCTCTCTCACACACACACACACACATGCACACCTGCAATATACATTATGGCATTTATGATATTCACGAGACTCGTTCGTCTCTCTCTCTCTCTCTCTCTCGCTCTCTCTCTCTCTTCACACACACACACACACACACACACACACACACACACACACACACACACACACACACACACACGAACAAACACACAAACATACACACACACACCCTCTGGGCGAGGGCTGGTTGAAAAGAAGCTCGTTTATATTGCTTATGCCACAACCCTCGTAAAATAAAATTTGATTTGATTTGATTTGATCTCTCTCTCTCTCTCTCTCTCTCTCTCTCTCTCTCTCTCGACCTTCACAGATGGTGCCAGACGAGCCAAGACGTGTCTCACTTGCTCTGGATAGAAACAGGATTTTCTTTGTTCATCATGTTACTTTTGTGCTAAAAAAGTGCATTGGCGGATAGCTAATGTAACTGGCTACAGGATGAACATCTTCATTTTGATGAGAAGTGTCTGTTGTTGACGGTAGGAGTATCAAAGTTTCATTTCATTTCTCCGACTTCATTGTTCTACGATGTGTAGCAGCGCCACCGCAAAGCGCTTATCGTGGGTGATTTATGAGCGTCGGCCATGTGACTAATGTCTGTTCGGCCGTGTACGGCCGAGGAACTATGGCGCGCCGTGTAGCCACTCAGTGTGATTCTTATCTTGGCGTGTCTTGTGTTATTACCATGGTTCCACTGACCCCTGCTTAGACTACCTCCCGGCACGGTTCGTTGTTTTAGTGTTGATGCAGTATGTGTACTACGTGAGTGTTTTAACGTCGCCGTGTCGACATGGCTGAATCCAAACTTATGCCTTGCTTGGACCCCTGTCAGAAACGCTTTAGTTGTGGAGAAGAGGAAATTTATCTGTGGCGCAGCATTTTAATCCACAGATATACATCACTGTCTCTTGACGAACTTACATTCACCATAGAGGACTTTAATCAAAACAACGATGTTATTAGTCTCCCACCAAGTCCACTCGTTAATGCAAAGAAAAGTGACTTTCCCAACTTGGCGAAGACTGTGATAAGGCTGTTCGCAGCTGGCGTCAAGCTTGTCACGCTATCTCTTTATTTTACAGTTGCCCCCGCAGGCACCTTCTTGTGTCAGGGCAAGGCATGTGAAATATGGTCTACCACTGAGTGTGATAGTATCCACCCTCTGGTCATTTCGTTTACTGGAGAGGGTGATTTTGACAAGCTGTGCTCATCTGTTAACAACCTCCCCTTTACAATGTTGGATGCCTATGATACTGCCTGTACCCAAAGCACATCGCCGCAGCCTGAGAGCAAAACGTCTACAGAAGAGGTTGATACAGAGGCTCCACCTCCCTCCACCCCCCTCTCGCCATCTGTTGACATAGCCCTCTCCGCCCCCCTCTCATTAGTCGTCGAGAAACCCCCCTCCACCCCCCTCTCATCAATTGTCAAGATACCCCCCTCCACCCCACAATCTGACCACGCTGCAGCACGTCACACAGCACGGGGCAAAGTCACAATCAAACGAGCAGCGCGTGACCACCAAGCCCACCGCACGCGCCGTGTATCTCCACTACAATTTTCCCCCATCGTGTGGAATCGTTTTGCACTTGTGGATGAGGAGTTGAGTGGTGTCCAGAGCCTTATCGACGGTTTGGGAGTTTCAGTTACCGGCCTTGGCGACAGCAAGGCCGACAAATGTTTAGTCGAAGATATTAAAGTCCAGATCAAAAACACACTGAAGCTGGACTTTCAAACACAAATGGACAAACTCATGACTAGCATCGAGAAACTCACAGGACGGGTAAATGCACTTGAGAAAGAAAACCAATCTCTCAAATCTAAAATAAAAGACAACAAAAAAACCAAAAGCATTAGTACAACAATGACCCAAACCCCCAATGAAACTACAGTTCCAATTTCAGTAGTCTCCGACATTATACCTTGCCAACGCCTTATTCAGAACGACCAATCTCACCACAACGAATACGGTGTATCAACAGCAAACGCCTTCCATGTGCTAGGGAACGAACATAACGTCGTCGAAAATGGACCTTCGGAAACAGGCAGCCACCAAGATAGCGCCGCTTCGTCTCAACCTGTTCATCAGTCGTCCCATCCGGCTTCTCCTGAACAGGTACTCTCTAACACTTCCGTCTCCCCTGATGCTAACCAGCTGCTGATAGGGGATTCCATGATACGCGGTGTCGACGCCAACAGACTAGGGCCTGAGTCGGTGTTAGTACACAAGGTATGTGTCCCTGGCATGAAAATATACGACCTCTGCAAATGGCTTCATAATCGCACCCCCTCAGAAAACATTAACAGCGCTACAGTCCATGTAGGGGTGAACAGCTGTAAGAGTGGTGAGATCTCGGATAGGGAGTGGGCAGATGTCATCAATCTTGCTTGTAAAGCTTTTCCCAACGCCGAAATGAAACTGAGCTCCATTATTCCCGCCCGAGGACGCCACAACCTCAACAATACCATCAACCCATCAAACAGAACTCTTGAAATTGTGTGCAAGAGACTCGGGGTTACCTTCATCGACAACCGCAGCAGCTTCCTGACCCAGAACGGTGCTCCTCGTAAGGCGCTGTACAGAGATGCCATCCACCCCAGCGCCGCCGGTACCGCCCAGCTGGCCTGCAACTTAAAGGGAGAAAGCCCTGCTGCCACCAACAGCTACCACCATAGCCTGCAACCCGAGCGACCCGAGCGCCAGTATCAACACCTGCCTGATCGACAGTCTATGCACCAGTCATCCAGACAGCCACCCAGTCAATCACTCCGTCAGTCTCGGCAGTTTTGGTCGGGTGCAGATGCGTCCTCCCATCCTCCATCCTACCCTACCAACACATACCCACCCCCTCCTGGTGATCACCCCCACTTCCCTCCCCTAGCCAGCAGGCGTCCATCTACAGGCCCCAACCCCCCACATCTCATCCCACCAGCCTATCCCTCTTTCCCCCACCAAGCACGAGGGTCTGGAGACGCGGTCTGCCCTCAGGGGCCTGTTGATAACAGGACTGGTCAGCGCACAACACAGTGGTCTGCCAACATGATACCCTCCCACTTCGCCCCCCATGCTTCGCAGCGGGACGGACCGCCCCCCCAAGCACTCGACCTATCCAGGCCATCAATGATGGCTGAGTGCTCCAACCGTGATGTACCCTTCTATCCGCCACTACACCCACACGTGGTGCAACTGCTAAATGTGATGGCTAGTCAGTTGTCGACTCGCCAGTAATTACACAGTGTGTGTGTGTGTGTGTGTGTGAGTGTGTGTGTGTGTTTTTGTGTGTGTCTGTGTGTGTCTGTGTGTCTGTGTGTGTGTGTGTGTGTGTTTTCTGTCATGTTGGTGTATGTATGTGTGTGTGTATGCAATCCTGTTCCTGAAATTTCGTAACCAAACGCCGGGGTTACCACGCGAGAAAAGCAACATTTATAGTACTGAGACTCTGCTTCAGTTCCAAGGAGTGAGTAGTGTATTCGCTCTTTTTTTTTACTGCTGTGAAGTTATACAGTGGTGTAAACAGTGACGACTCTTTGATGTGCAGTCTATGTACAGATATATATGTGTGTGAACATATGGAGCTTCCTTCGGTTGTGTGTCAGTAACGAGCCGTGAAGCAAAACTGTTTTGAAGTGACTAGATATAAGACTTTCCTCAAATCGAAAACTGACTGACTTGAAGTGATTCACGATACGGACTCTCCTCTTGAGACTAAAAGAGTATGAGTGAACGGGCGTAAAGCTCTATAGCTTTGAGTGACAAGGCATATCTTCTGCGCCTTCTTGCAACAAGGACTTATTTTTTTTTTACAGTAGATATTGCTGAATACGCTTATCTTTTTTAACAGTAGATATTGCTGACTACGCTGATCCTGATTTGCAAAGAACACTCTGCAGGTTCAACATTGTTTTGGTAACAGACTTTTGTAGGCAATAAGTATGCCCAAGGAAAGTGCGTTATCTGATCTCCGCCTTGCTCACTTGAATGTGTATCACTTGCGTAACAAAACCGCGGACATATGTGTACTGTTGAATCAGGGCAAACAACCGTTACATATATTAGGCATAAGCGAGACGAGACTTGATTCGAATGTTTCTGATGACTTTCTGAATGTACCCCATTACTCTATATTCAGGCGTGACAGTGTGAGACCGCAGCAAACTGGCCTCGCCGCCTATGTACACGAATCGTTAGTTAATTACACTCACCGTAGACCTGATTTGGAAGCTGAGAATGTTGAGTGCCTGTGGCTTGAAATCAAAATTAATAAGTCTACCCCTCTGCTCGTGGGTTTCCTGTATAGGAACCCTGCTGCATTGTCAAACTGGACAGATGATTTTATCAACCTAATGGACAGTATCAAGAGCCAAAATAAGCCTATATTAATATTAGGCGACTTCAATATCGATTTGCATAAACCACAGACAGCTTGGTGCACAACTTTGTCCCTCTTTGGCCTTCAACAACTAGTTGAAACGTCAACAAGAATAACTGCATCAACAGCGACATTAATTGACCATATATACACGGATAACAAAACAATGGTTTCGAATGTTAATGTGGTTAATTCTGGCATTAGTGATCATTACGTGACTTGCTGCTCATGGAACTATATAATCCCAAAATGTCATAAAAAAGGACACACAACCATCGAATATCGGAGCTTTAAAAAATTTCACGAGTCTAAGTTTTTCATGGACTTATCTTCAGCTCCGTTCCATGATGTGTTTAATTGTACTGAGGCTGAGGAGGCGCTTAATTGTTTCTCACGTATACTCTACCCGATTGTTGACAAACATGCCCCTCTGAGGCAACACCGAGTAAAATCCCCTACATTACCACCATGGCTTACTCCTGAGATTGTAGAAGCTATGGCACTACGTGATTTTTTTAAGGAAAATCAAAGGAAATCAGAATTTAAAGCACAACGCAATAGAGTTACCGAGTTAGTACGCCAGGCAAAAAGTAATCATTTTCATAAATTGGTTGAAGACAAAAAAGATGTTGCCACGCTTTGGCAAGCCATAAATGAAGTGTTAGGTAAATCCCAGAGAAGAAATAGCAGATTAAATAGCGCCATTTCTCCTGACAAATTCAATGAGCACTTTCTGTGTTTGGCTGATCGATTGAAACAATCTAAAAATGTAAATGAAGAAGTCGAGGGTGGGGACACCCTGTTGTTTAGACTAAAAGAATTTTGTAGTCATAAATTGAAATCACAAGATTCATTCTCTATCCCAACTATTGCCGTACATGAAGTTGGAAAATTTATAGAAAACCTTCAGAATAATAAATCCATGGGGCCTGACAAAATCCCCCCGTCGTTGCTTAAATTAGCCCTACCGTACATAGTGGAATCCCTAACGTATGTGTATAATCTTTGCATTGAACAAAATATTTTTCCTGATGCATTTAAAACGGCAAAGGTCGTTCCACTTCCTAAAAATAAAGATGTGTCTGACCCTAATAACTTCAGGCCAATTTCATTGCTTCCTATTTTATCAAAGCCTTTAGAGAAGCACATCCAGAAGAATCTTCTGAACTACATGGAAAGGTACAAATTATTTCACAACTTTCAATCTGGGTTTCGTCCGAAACATTCCTGTAGTACAGCTCTTTCATCACTATGTGATAACTGGCTATCGGCAATTAATCGTTCGGACATATCAGGGGCTGTATTTCTTGATTTTAAGAAAGCTTTTGATCTTGTAGATCACACATTACTTTTACATAAACTCGCATTGTACGTGAACAATCCCGCAACGTGTTCATTCTTTAAATCATATCTTGTCAACAGAACACAGTATGTTTCTATAAACGGTAAAACATCTCCCAAAGGATGTTTAAAGAGTGGAGTCCCCCAGGGGTCAGTTTTAGGGCCTATCTTGTTTTGTGTATTCATTAATGACCTCCCCCTTCATATATCTAATTCCAAAGTTAAAACGGAATTTTTTGCAGATGATTCGACGCTTCACACAAGCTGTAGGACTGTTCAAGAAATTGAAATTTCCTTACAGTCTAGTCTGAATGAAGTCAATAGTTGGTGTAACCAGAATTGTATGATAGTGCACCCAGGAAAGACAAAAAGCATGATTATTACAACAAGACAAAAACACCAGTCACGACCTCTTAAGTTAAATCTTTCTCTGGAATCACAACCTGTTCAGCAGGTAACGGAACATCGTGTTTTGGGTGTGATAGTCGATCAAGAATTAAAATGGCAATCTCATGTACATTATATTTGTCAAAAAGTATCCAAGAATTTGTTTCTGCTATCAAAGTTAAAGCAATATGTCGATATCACAACACTAAAACTATTTTATCATGCCCACATCTTATCCCATATTAATTACGCATCAACTCTTTGGGATGGCGTCTCTGATATTCACATGAAAAAATTAAACTCTCTACATCGTCGGGCAGCTAAAATCATGGTAAATGGTCCACAATTATCAGCTGATTTGAAGTTAAAGAATCTAAACTACCTGCCGCTAGTTAAACAGTTACAGTTTAATAAGACTGTAATGATGTATAAAGTATATCATGGCGAAGTGCCCATCTATATTCAGGACCTATTTCACAGAGTCACCGAAAGGTACGGGTCTATCAATTTTCTACCACCAATACCCAGGATTGATTTGTTCAAAACTAGTCAAGCCTTCTCTGGCGCTATGGTGTGGAACTCCATTCCGTCTGTAATAAGATCATTAACATCACTAAAGAGTTTTAAACAAGCTCTGCATAATCATTTTATGTCTACCTAGTTGGCTATACTAGTCTTAACACGTGCAAGTAGCTGTCAACAATTGGCAAAGCTTTATGAATTACACAAATATGTTCTTTATTATATGTATTATGTGGAATGTATGTTGCGATTTTCCATCATCACTTCATCATCATCATCATCATCATCATCATCATCATCATCATCATCATTATCATTTACACCATATAATCATTATTAGCATTAGTGTAAACGTTGGTATCGTGTGAATTTTTACCGTCGATCACTTTCCATGTGTTAACATGTTGCATGTTTCGCTTTCGATTTTATGTTGCTTACTTTGCCATTTTATTGTTTATGTTTATTTGCTTGTTTGCTTACTTGTCGATTGTTTGCTGGTTCGTTCGTTTACTTTGTTTATTTGTCATGTTGCTTTACTTGTTTATCATTTATTAGATATTTGTATTAGAAGTAAGGACCGGTTGTAAGAAAAGGCGTCGCCTTAAACCTCTATCCTTGAAAAATAAAGTTCCATCATCATCATCTCTCTCTCTCTCTCTCTCTCTCTCTCTCTCTCTCTCTCTCTCTCTCTCCTCTCTCTCTCTCTCTTTTC
>NC_090248.1:12687264-12714764 GCF_037325665.1 Littorina saxatilis
AACAGACCAAGACACAAACGGCGCTTATTTACTTGTATCGGGACCTCAATCAGGGAGGCACACAAACTATGAGACTATAAACAAACGACGGTTGGGAAACAGAATCCGAAAGAAAAAAAAAGGCTGCGCATCTTACCCTCTTCGCTTTTTGGGCCACAGTAAGGAAGAAAGAGCGCACGTTCGCACCCAGAGTGAATTCCGTGTTGGTTCAAACCTGGGTAGACCAGGGGTCAGAGAAGACCGAGTGGCCAACGTACCCGACCTTTGCCACCCGGCTCCAGACAAACACACGAAAACACGTCGTTCCTTTCATTTTTACAGTTTGTTCACTCTTTTCGTTCCACGATGAGAATGCGTTCGTGTGGACACAGCTTAATGGTTTTGCAGGTTGAAGGATATGACTGTACGGTTGGTTTTCCCCTCACAATCCCCCCCACCTCCACCTCGTTGTCCATGCACGTTAGAACCCACCCCACCCCCCACCCCTAATCCACCATCCTACCCTCCTCGGTGGTCTCCTCATTCCTGGGGATAAACTTGACTTACAATTTGCTGTTCTGCACTTGAACTCCATTTTTTTTAACCGGTGGTAGAAAAAAGGGGGTTTGGGCGGGGGTTAGGGGGGGGGGGGGGGGGGGGGGGTGTAGGCGTGTAGGTGTTCAAGGCGTAAAACTTCGGACAAAAGAAATCAGTGTATACACACTGTTTCCATGTCACCAACGCTAACTTTCAAAGTTCCACAGCTGCTCTCTTCGATTTCACATGTTTCAAAAAAGAAGGAAACAAGTAAACAAGAGAGTAAGAGAGAGTCTTAAATGCCGAACAATGTATGAATGCAATTTGACTCCAAGACTGAACCCCAGTCAAACTGACCCAAAGCCTTTTCAATAAAACTCAGCCCGTGCAGTCACCCCAACTGCAAGCCTCCGTCGCACAATGCAAGCGAAAAAATACAACTAAACCATTAATATTCAAAATTCGCGCGGTCCTTTACGACTAAGAATGAGAAATGAATAAGAACCTGTCATCTCGGTGAAGTACAAAAGCAGCACAGCTTGGACTGAGAGGAGGACAAGGAAAGGACGTCACCAAGGCACAATGCTAAGGTCAGGGGCGGATCAGTTGCTTTGTAAGGGGGGGGGGGGGGGCACTTTGAATCGAAAGTGAATGTGATGGGCGCTAGGGGGGTCCGGGGGCATGCCCCCCCCGGAAAAAATTTTTGCCCAAAGAAGCAAAATGGTGCCATCTGGTGCCATTTGAACTTAGAAATGGTCATAGAATCAGCATAGAAAAATCTTTTTTTTTCTTCTTTTTTTCGGGGGGGGGGGGGGACACGTGCCCCCTGTGCCCCCCCCCCCCCCCTCGTCCGCCCCTGTAAGGTCGCAGGTGAAAGACTGTGTTAAATCAATATTTGGGATAAAATAGTCAACCCTGAGTTTAACAATGGCTAAGATGGTTGATTTTGGGTGTTTGAGTTTCGTAGTAGTCTTCACGACACTACTGTGACACCAGACAATCCGCTGTGGGATTTGTAAACAACGTCGCTAAAGACTGCCATGGTGTATTTCTTATACAAAACATTATGTTTCGATACAATTCAAATGTTGTTTCTGGCAATACAAACTTCGTAAAAGTGGCTACGGTTAATGAAACAATTAATTACTTAAAAGTCTACTTTCCATATTTTTTTTATTCAAATAAATTGTTTGTTTTGCCTTCGAATCCCTCTCATTTAGTCTGTTATCAATATGCAATGCTATGTCTGTATTCATAAATCCTTTCTCAGAGGGTCGCTGCAGGAATCAACATCGCAAGTAGTCATCGTGGATGACGTCCGCGGCGTGAAATATGACCTACCCTGACCTTGAACTCTTCAAAACAACTGGCAGGTTTACAAAAGTCAAGTACAAATGCGGTCATAGCCTTTAGCGAACGAAATGACAGCTGGTACGGCTGAACTGAAACCTGTTTGATTATGCGTCTCTTAATACCAATCACATTTTCTGTGTGCAACTGGAAAAATGTTACAGATGAGTTCATATAGAAAGTTCTCACGCTGCGCGCTGCACGCAGCGCTCGGCGACACGCATTCAGCTTGACCAACCAACAGGACGAGTTCTATTTCAAGTTTCAGCTTTAAAGATGTATGCGGAGCCTTTATGTGACAATGAACTGAAGATATTAACAAACACGCATGATAACATCAAAATATCTAACTAGATATTATTTTATACAAAAATCTAATCGCTTAATGAAACTTACCAGTCACAATTTTTTGCAATTTTGAGTATCTGTGCGTGATGGTGCACAAACCGTCCAGCAACGAACCCGAGATGGACAATCACATGCAACATTCTCGGGCGGCGATTGTGTATAGCTAACAGCATGCAGTTTTGCTGCATTTTGTATCTAGCCTGTTATGACAAGAAAGCTATACATAATCCACTCAGCTTGCGGTCTCAAGAAAGCGGAAAAGCTTCGTAGAGGCCCCAAGAGATTCAATGATTCTATGACACGCAACCGGATATATATATATGGGCAGTTGACATCTCGCAGAAATGCGATGGTTGTTTTAGTAGTAATTCGAGACACGAATGTTCTTCCTGTTACGTAAGTAAAGCTGTTAAGATAACGTTCCTCTTCCGCGCACCAGATTATGGTTAGCTTCGCCGTGTCCTGTTCTCACGAAAGAGTTCGTTTTCGACATTTTCTAGTCTTCCAAACACAACCCGTTAGCTGTCTCGTAAAAATGAAAGGCTGGTTCACAATGTATGCAAGCCGTGTGAAAAAAAACTCTTGAAACTGTTTTCCCTGGCAACAGGCGGAGGAAAGAAAGAGAGACACATATGGGTGTATTTTGGATTTTAAGTGAACAATTCTAAAGCGAAATCTAAACAGTTCAGTTCATGAATTCATGCTAGGAAATTATGAGAACACTTCTCAGATTGCCTGAATTCACCATGACCCCAAAGAGAGAGAGAGGTGATACAAATATCTTCTACTGCTAGTGCTATGGCAGTATACAGGGTGTCTCAAAAACAAGTACCCGATTTTCTTTTAATACTACAGACAACTGAGTCAGTAACTTTATTGAAATCATGTTGGCGTGATATTGTAGTCAGTTCATAGAAGTTTTGTCCCAGTCCACAGCTTTCAGTTGAGATCGTCTCTTTCTTCACACCACGTGATCAATGTAGCCACCCCGTTTTCCAATAACAGACTGCATCCTCATTGCCATATTGTTCATTACATTGGGGAATGTTTCCTGTGGGATGTTCTGGATTTCTCTGAGAATGTGGTGGGGCTCCATCCTGTTGGAACCACTGTGTTGTCATTCGGATTTCCTTGTCCTTTCTCTTAGTTTTTCCATTTCTCGGTCCTGATGTTTCAATGTCTTTTGGGGTACTTTTTTTGGAGACACCCTATATATCTTTGGATGAAAGGCAAGGCAATGTAAAGTGTATCATATGTTGTGGAAAGGCTTAGATAAATGATATCAGATCGAAATACTCGTACAATAGTTAAAATATGTATAAGCAGCCCTGAAAGTCCAACTAATGGTGTACTCGCCTTTGGCTAGTGATTCTGAAAGCTTACTAGCCAAAGAGCAAACTTTACTAGCCAATTGCCAAACCAACAAATTGTTTCAGCAATTTTACTCGCATTTGGCGAGTAGATGAACATTAATTTCTACTCGCCAGCTACATGTTTCTACTCGCCATGGCGAGTAAAATACTCGCCACTTTCAGGCCTGATAAGAAGAGAGAGAGAGACAGAGAAGGGGGGGGGGGCGTTAATGTAGGTCAGCCTACAAAGCTGCCTGTACTACGATACCCAAAACTAGCCTCACCACACTCTTTTTTCAACGTGTTTTTAGTGGCGCCAATAAAAACTGTCACTGGCAGAGACTCGACAGGCCCATGCCTTGTCACCGGAAGACAAAAGGTCAGGGGGAAATGAAACCTGTTCCTGTGCAGGATGGCCCGGGCACGTTCAGCGCGCTGCTCTGTCCAAGCGCGTGCTTGTTGCACGTGAAACACACAGGCTGACAAAATGAGGTCGTGCTCGGGACAAAGGTAAGCTCTGTGGTGCGGATGTTGATGTCTTTGATGAGAAAACGTTGTACCCGGTCCACTTGTGTCGTTTTGTCCTCTTCTCTACTATCTCACGGGAGGTTGTAGTTTTTGTTTTCATTGAAGTGTCCCTTCCGGTGTTGCTGTTCATTTCCGAGTCGTTTTTTGCATGTTTTATTGCAGGCACAGTCGTACCCGTCTGTATACATAACGACCACCCAATATGACCAACCAAAAGTGGTCCTTACAGGCAGGTGATCTTTATGAACAGGTGAATTATACAGGCAAGAACGTCGGTGAAATTCCTTTGGGTGGTCGTCACTTGTGAAAGGGCAGGAGGTCCGACGGTTTTCAAGAGGCAGGGCAGCTTCGACTGTAGTAAAATATGCACATGCTTCTTTTATGTTGTGTACATTCCAAACGTCAGAATAAAAAATAAAAAATCATGTAATTCACGCCAATACCAATGTAAGCCAATGTCTTACACTTATCAAGGCCAAAGGCATTTTCAGCACAAGCACATACAACAAGTCGCGTAAGGCGAAAATACAACATTTAGTCAAGTAGCTGTCGAACTCACAGAATGAAAGTGAACGCAACGCAACGCAGCAAGACCGTATACTCGTAGCATCGTCAGTCCACCGCGCACGGCAAAGGCAGTGAAATTGACAAGAAGAGCGGGGTAGTACTTGCGCTGAGAAGGATAGCACGCTTTTCTGTACCTCTCTTCGTTTTAACTTTCTGAGCGTGTTTTTAATCCAAACATATCATATCTATATGTTTTTGGAATCAAGAACCGACAAGGAATAAGATGAAGGTATTTTTAAATTGATTTGGACAATTTAATTTTGATAATAATTTTTATATTTTTAATTTTCAGAGCTTGTTTTTAATCCAAATATAACATATTTATATATTTTTGGAATCAGAAAATGATAAAGAATAAGATGTACGTAAATTTGGATCGTTTTATAAAAATTTTTTTTTTTTTACAATTTTCAGATTTTTAATGACCAAACTCACTCATTAGTTTTTAAGCCACCAAGCTGAAATGCAATACCAAACCCCGGCCTTCGTCGAAGATTACTTGACCAAACTTTCAACCAATTTGGTTGAAAAATGAGAGCGTGACAGTGCCGCCTCAACTTTCACGAAATATGACGTCATCAAAGACATTTATCAAAAAAAACGAAAAAAACGTATGGAGATATCATACCCAGGAACTCTCATGTCAAATTTCATAAAGATCGGTCCAGTAGTTTAGTCTGAATCGCTCTACACACACACACAGACAGACAGACACACACACACACACACACACACACACACACACACACACACACATACACCACGACCCTCGTCTCGATTCCCCCCTCTACGTTAAAATATTTAGTCAAAACTTGACTAAATACAAAAATGGAGGGGCAAGCAAGACAGTGTTGATGAAAGTGTATTAATGGGACGCGCGGACCGCCGAGGGAGCGGGCTGTCACCTTGTCCACAAGCCGTGATGCTGACAATGGGGTCTTCTTTCAACACCGGCTCAGGCGACTTGTACGGTGGAACCTGTCTATAACGAACAACACAGGTATCAACCAAAAGTGGTCGTTAGAGACAGGTGGTCGCTATGGAAGGTGAAGGATATAGAAAAAATCGTCGGGGATTCCTGTGGGAGGTCGTAATGTGCATGTGGTCGTTATTGAGAGGTGATCGCTGGGGCAGGTTCGACTGTACAGTCCTCGGCCTTCCTGCGCGGCCTTCTTCAAGTGTCACCTTGTCGCGATCGTACGGGAGGAAAAATGAATAGCACGTGTACGATGCTAGCGCTACTCTTTGTTTGTTCTTGGGTAGTGTTACAGTGAGCCGGTACTTTCTGCAAGAAATCGGGTTCACCTCTCTGCATTGTACACTGCTCTCTCTCCGTGTAAACCGTCCTGTATGTATCTCAACAGACCCATCCAGGCTTTGTCATGTTAAATTAACTGTCAAATTAATTCAATACAGAACGAAAAATAAAAACCGAATAATTTATATATATTATAAGGGACTTTGCATTGTAAATCTCGGTCCCCCTTGAGGAGGGTCTGATGCTCCCAATAGGCTGTCTGTGAAGGGATACTTTTTTCTCTCTCTCTTTCTCTGCTAAGAGATTTTAGCAAATCTCGGAAGAAAGTCTCTGCTGACTTTCAATTGTTTCTTTCACAATTTCTGATGTTTTATATATATATATACAGAATTCAAGAAACTCTTTTTCCTCTGCACCACTTATATCTATGTGACGTACGATCGGATGGTCTATTGCTGTGTTGTTACTATAGACGCTTAATTGGTCATGTGTACCTTTGAAGAATGCCTGCGGGCCGAAAATTTGGAAACAAAAGATGAGACATTCTGGCTTGGTGTTGAACTTTTTATTGTGTTGCAGGTTGAAGGATACACAAAAGCAGGCAGACTCTTGATTGTTGGTATGCGATCAAGCGGAAGGGTGCTTTTATTCAATGTAAAATCCTGGACAAATTAATGGAAGTATTCAATTTCATTTACCCTACAGGTTGTACAGAATGTATACCTGAATGTCATTCTATCATCATTCATTTCCTTTCACAAGAACGACGGAAAAGGTTCGGTTCCATATATTCATACAATTATTCAGGTTTGGTTGGTTAGTCGGTTGGCTGGTTGATTGGTTGGTTGGTCAATTGCAAGGACTTGAATTAACAGAGGTACTTGGTCAGGTTCTGTTCAAACATGACGAACAGCGGGACCAATATATATATTATACAATGTAATTATTGTCGTGAATTCTTAAAAGCCCCAAGCACACTTTCCAGATCACACGAAAAACATCAACAAACCCTTTCACAGATCCCTCCATTCCCACCACACCTCCCTCCCCCCCCCCCCCCCCATTTCGACCCCCCCCCTCCACTTCCTCAGCATTCACAAAAGACGAAATGTGACCCTCCACCACGGAATGAGTCGCATGTCACCTTTGCATGATTTTCATATTTTTACATTTTCCTAAAGAGTTTTTTATGCTCTATCAAGTGGTGAAATCCGTTTTAGAAAAGAGCGAAAACTGTTTGAGTTATAAGCCTGTGACTAAGGTGACCCTCACACTGTTACCAGACACTCCCTGGACTTACATTAACCCTAGCGCAGAACCGCGCGAGGTGACATGCGACTCATTTCGTGGTGGAGGGTCACAAATGTACTTAGTACTCTCTTTTGTGACCATGTTTGTCCCTTTCATCTCTCCCCCCTGTCCTTTGTTATCCCTGAATAGCGAGGTAGCTGATCGCTTGATCACTGGCCTGGCTGGCTATACCACAGGGCAAGGAGGGGGACAAGGATCCCCCTGTAACCTTGCAGGGTGGATGGCGATGGTGGAGGTTCAGGGTGTAGGAGGCCGGGTGGGTGACACGCTAGGGAAAAGAGAGGTCTATCGCGAATAGGATTCAATTACTTATTTTAACCTAGAACGAAGATTGTAGCTTCTTACTTTTAAGGTGAATTCGGTATCATGGAAGTTACGGTGTGAAAGCAGGTCATTGCACCTGACGATCGGTGGTTGCACAGCGTGAAGGAGTGTTTCTGGAGGAAGTTGATCTCTTTCAGCTTAGATGTAGAAGAGCAAAGTTGTGAAAGAAACAATTCATCAGAGTCTTTATTCTGAAATGTTGATAAATAAAAAATGGAGAGAAAAAAATCTCCGATCAGAGAGAGAGAGAGAGAGAGAGAGAGAGAGAGAGAGAGAGAGAGAGAGAGAGAGAGAGAGAGAGAGAGAGAGAGAGAGAGAGAGAGAGAGAGAGAGAGAGATCCCTTCACAGATAGCCTAGTGGAAAAATCAGACCCTCCTCAAGGATTCTTGAGAGTTCAAAGGCTGGCTAGTCGAGTATTACGTCCTCTTCGGACCAATTGGCCTATCTTGGGACAGGAAAGAAAGTTGACAGAGAAGCTGACACCATAAGGGGAGCGTAGTATCAACAGAGAAATCTCAGGTCCTGATGAGGATATCCATTAAAAACATGAAGTTAAAATTACGGCGAACACCAACCCTCTTTCTACTGATTTTCAGAATAATAGTTTTGATAATGATCAGCACTGATCTTGTGCAGGTGGCTGATTACACCAAAACACGCACTACACGGGCACCTGGCGGGTAGCATGACTCTTCTTGAAGCTACCTTTTCACTGACCTTCGGTTTTGTGAGTGTAGATTCTGGTATACAAATGTACCGTTTAAACTAAAGAGTGTCGACGTTTCTCACGATATGAGGTGGGGAAATACCTTGTTTATAATGAATTTGACTCATGTTCCGTAAAATTAAATTCTTCTTCGTCAGAATGCGGAAGAGAGTAGCAACGATTTTACTCTAGCATGCAGTGCCCACGTAGTCCCTATCCGCCCAATCCCGTCCGCAAACCTGCCCATACATACTTCTGTATCAATAACCACAGTAACCCCCCCCCCCCTCCCCCTCAAGGCCCCCCCGGGCCCCCCCCCCCCAGCTCACTCCCTCCCACTCCCTCCCTACACCCACTAACTATTTATACACCATCATCATTCTCGTCATTACTCAGATCGCCCCTCGGTGTCCCGTTGGTAAAAAACCTGTGGGACTGCTTTCAGGGTCACGCATAACTTGAAACGTTCAATCTGACTCTGTGCTGTCCTTTCGCATGTACCGTGACTTCTGTCCTTTCGCGTGTACCGTGACTTCTGTCCTTTCGCGTGTACCGTGACTTCTGTCCTTTCGCGTGTACCGTGACTTCTGTCCTTTCGCGTGTACCGTGACTTCTGTCCTTTCGCGTGTACCGTGACTTCTGTCCTTTCGCGTGTACCGTGACTTCTGTCCTTTCGCGTGTACCGTGACTTCTGTCCTTTCGCGTGTACCGTGACTTCTGTCCTTTCGCGTGTACCGTGACTTCTGTCCTTTCGCGTGTACCGTGACTTCTGTCCTTTCGCGTGTACCGTGACTTCTGTCCTTTCGCGTGTACCGTGACTTCTGTCCTTTCGCGTGTACCGTGACTTCTGTCCTTTCGCGTGTACCGTGACTTCTGTCCTTTCGCGTGTACCGTGACTTCTGTCCTTTCGCATGTACCGTGACTTCTGTCCTTGCGAGACTTGAGTGTCCGAAAGTCGCGGACAACCTCCTGAAATGAAGCCCGTGTGTTTCTTATAATGAGACCTGACACCCTAATCCCCCCCCCCCCCCCCATTCCATGCCATCTGACATGTGTTGCTACGTCTTATGCTTTCGTGCGTTAATATTCTTTGTGCACATAAATCCATATCTATATACGGCTTGTGTCTGTCTGTCTGTCACTTCGCGATGCACGGCCAAAGTTCTCGATGGATCTGCTTCAAATTTGGTGGGCATATTCAGGTAGACCCCGGACACAATCTGGTCGATGAAAATTGTCAACACGTGCTCTCAGCTCAGCGCGCAGCGCTGAACCGATTTTGGTTTTTATGGTTTTTCTGTACATCCATTCCCAGTAACTCTTCCTTATCTTCTCCAGTGTTTTGCGGGTTTATCTCCCTTCCACTCACCCGGCGAAGCCGGCGTACGGTGCGCCACTCACCCGGCTCTACTTCTTCCTGGCGAAGCCGGGTATTCATCTAGTACATAATATACACACATCTTACCAAAAAAAAAATAACGAGTTACCTTTCTCGCAGTTGCTTAGGTGACGGTACAGGTTTTACGTGTAAAGTTATACAGCCAGGTTAATAAAGAAAATGGGTAGACAAAATCTGAAGCAAAAAAGCAAAGGGTAAAAAAACAATAGGTTGACACAAACAAGGGAGAGACTTCGATATGCCGAGGTGAAAAAGGCACAACAAAAGAAAGTCCAGAAAAGAAGAAGCAACAGAAAGAAACAACAAGTCGCGTAAGGCGAAAATACAACATTTAGTTAAGCTCAGTCGAACTCACAGAATGAAACTGAACGCACTGCATTTTTTTCCGCAAGACCGTAGGCCTACACTCGTAGCATCCTCTGTCCACCGCTTGTTCTGAGCGTGTTTTTAATCCAAACATATCATATCTATATGTTTTTGGAATCAGGAACCGACAGGGAATAAGATGAAATTGTTTTTAAATCGATTTCGGAAATTTAATTTTAATCATAATTTTTATATTTTTAATTTTCAAAGCTTGTTTTTAATCCAAATATAACATATTTATATGTTTTTGGAATCAGCAAATAATGACAAATAAGATGAAATTGTTTTTTGAACGTTTTATAAAAAAATAATTTTAATTACAATTTTCAGATTTTTAATGACCAAAATTATCAATTAATTTTTAAGCCTCTAAGCTGAAATGCAATACCAAAGTCCGGCCTTCGTCGAAGATTGCTTGGCCAAAATTTCAATCAATTTTATTTAAAAAAATGAGGGTGTGACAGTGCCGCCTCAACTTTTACAAAAAGCCGGATATGACGTCATCAAAGACATTTATCGAAAAAATGAAGAAAACGTCTGGGGATATCATGCCCAGGAACTCTCATGTAAAATGTCATAAAGATCGGTCCAGTAGTTTACTCTGAATCGCTCTACACACACACACACACACACACAGACACACATACACCACGACCCTCGTTTCGATTCCCCCTCTATGTTAAAACATTTGGTCAAAACTTGACTAAATGTAACACAAAAGGAAGAAACGTTAACATAACAAGCAAACAAAGAAGAAACACTATGATACTATAGGAAAGACGGGAAGATACGCAATTCATGAAATGTGCACACACAAAATAAACAAACCGCAGAAAAGTTAACAAAAGACGAACATTCACACACACACACACACACACACACACACACACACACACACACACACACACACACACACACACACACACACACACACACACACACACACACACACACACACCAAAACAAAAACCCGACGAGACAGCATGAACCAGATGTAAGAAATACGACACGAAATGCCACGGTGACACTGACAGTGACCTGTTCCAAGACCAACACCGCCGCCATCTGCAGTTCCAAGTCCCAAGTCTTGGAAACCTTCTCATGTGACGCGCCTTTTTCTGAATATCGCGATGTCTTTTATAAGACCCAGCACCTCCGAACAATGCTTCGCTGCCAACGCAAGGTGCAACTGACTAGACATGTTAAACCAGCCCGCGATAGTCTCAACAGATGCACTGTCTTTGATTGAAGCAATACAAGAATTTGGCATTCACCCTTTGCAAGATGGTGTCGGGGGGTTTGATGCACCGGTGCATTGGAAACGATGAGGGAAATTGTGTGGCTGTTTATGACAGAAGTTATAGGTGCCTGGCGAACCAATGAGGCAAACTACAGAGCTTATTTACTTCAAGGACATTCTGTATGAATTGTCAGCAGTCTCACACAGACAGACACAGACACACACACGCACACGCACGCACGCACGCACGCACACACACACGCACACACACGCACGCACACACACACACACTCACTCACACACACACACACACACACACACACACACACACTCACACATACATACCGTCACACTAGCGCGCGCACACACACGCACACACACACACACACACAAACATGCATACCGCACACACACGCACACACACACACACACAAACACACCGCACACTAACGCGCACACACACACACACACACACTCTCTCTCTATCTCTATCACTCAGTGAGAGAGAGACAGACATACAGAAGAGACCGAAACAGAGACAGACAGACAGAGACAGAGAGAGACCGAGAGAGAGACAGACAGAGACAGAGAGAATTGAATTGAATTGAATTGAATTTGAATTGAATTGAACTTTAATTTAACAAGGATTAAGATTTAAGGCTACGCCTTTTCTTACAATCTGTCCTTGGGACGCACAGACACACAATGATAAAATTGAAAAATTAAAAATTAAAAAGTTAAAAAGTTTACCAACAAAAGGAGGTCAGAAAACTTCAGCACGTGATGATAAAGATGACGATGATGATGATGATGATGATGATGATGATGATGATGATGATGATGATGATGATGATGATGATGATGATGAAGATGAGGCATGAAGAGCATACATATGTGGTTATTCATAAAATCAAATGCATACTATGCAAGTAATTATAAGTACAAGCTGGTAGCAATCGAACATGTAGCAATAGTACAACAAAAATATGTTCAGAATATACAATGCACAGAATATATACAATGCACAGCATATCTACAGAGAGACCGAGATAGACTGATAGAGATTTCAGACTTTAACTCAACGTGCCAAGGACTTCTTGTTTCAGACATAAACAAACTTACATGCCAAGTCACTGATAAAGATGTTGCGGCTTGGATATATATATATATAAGATTTTTTTTTAATTTTTTTTTTTTTTTTTTTAAATATGCACGTACCTCGAAGACGCAAAAACCTTGCTTCCTGAACTGTTAAGGTGGTTCCAATATACGACCACCCGACCAGCACGGTTGGCCTAGTGGTAAGGCGTCCGCCCTGTGACCGGGAGGTCGTGTGTTCGAACCCCGGCCGGGTCATACCTAAGACTTTAAAATTGGCAATCTAGTGGCTGCTCCGCCTGGCGTCCGGCATTATGGGCCGGGTTAGTGCTAGGACTGGTTGGTCCGGTGTCAGAATAATGTGACTGGGTGAGACATGAAGCCTGTGCTGCGACTTCTGTCTTGTGTGTGGCGCACGTTATATGTCAAAGCAGCACCGCCCTGATATGGCCCTTCGTGGTCGGCTGGGCGTTAAGCAAACAAACAAACAAACAAACAAACAAATTACGACCAAATGTGCGGTCCGCTCCTACCCCTTGCCTTTCTTCATCCACTCTGTCCCAATAGAAATCAAGTTCTCATTCCGTCGCCCCAATTCCCTCTGTACACAACATACGGTCATTGTTAACTTGGAGTTAATAAATTGCCGCTAAGTGGTATTAGTACGTCTGTCTATTACCGCTATGCTTTGTCTTCTACCTGTAAACCTGTTTCAAACATGCATGTATGCCACAGAGAAAGATAGACAGACAGAGACAGAATGTGTCTTTTGTGTGTCTCTGTGTCTGTATGACCGTCTCACTGTGCTGAACATTTTCTTCTCTCCTTCCAACGACTAACCCCGCCCCCCCCCCCCCCCACCCCCCCCCCCCCCCCCCTCCAGCTTTTCGCCTCCTATCCTCTCTCCTAACTCTTGACCAAAGGAATTCTACTGGGCTAAAACTGGACCAAACGGACCAGGGACCACCTGTCTGTGCTGCAACTTGGCATCGTGTTTCATACCTGTCAGAGAGGGGGGGAGTGGACTGACCGGACGGTCAAGCGGTCAGACAATGAATTTACCTGCCTTTACCTGTGCTACACACCTGGCACCGCGCCGAAAGCAACGCCCAGGTGTGCCAAGACTGACCACAGTCTCATTAGACTATGTAGTCTTGTGAAGTGGATGTTTTGCGTGTTTGTGAACAGTAATGGGTTGTTCGGGGTTTGTGCGTTTTGGTGTAACGATTGGTGTAACGATTGGTGTAACGATTGGCACGCTGGCTAATCAGCTTGTCACGGCTGGTTTGATTAGGACGGCCGGAAGGGGAAGGTACAGGGAGAGGGGGCGTGGCTGGAAAGAAAGAGAGAGACTGAGAGAGAGAGAGAGAGAGATGTGTGTGTGTGCATGTGTTTGTGTGTGTGTGTGTTTGTGTGTGTGTGTGTCGGGAGGGGGGTGTATGTGGGTGTGGGTTTGGGTGTACGTGCGTACGTACCTACGTACGTACGCGTGCGCGTGCCGCATGCGTGCTTGCGTCAGTGTCAGTCTGCGCGTGTGCGTGCGTGCGTCAGTGCGTGCGTGCGTGTCAGTGTACCAGTCGAAGGTGCGTTCGAGTATGTGTATAAAGTACATTTTACCTATATAAGCAAATTAAAGTATAAAATTAATGATGATCTGTCGAGTCGTTGTCAAACTAAACACTGCACATGCGGTTGAGCAATTCGTTTTAAACATCCCCTTTGATACGGTATTGGACCTACTTTACGTATATGACTACGCAAACAGATTCTCACAACTGAAAACAACTACAACCGGGATGACGATGGCACTGAACAACTATTGACAGTATGAGCAGTTCAAGTCTGACTTCACGAACTCTCAGAACAAACTCACCTCAAAGAACGTATAACATATAAATTCCAGGTCGAGTCAGTATATATACTCAGTTACAGACGCAACCTGAGTAATGACCCAAAACAGGTAAAAACCGAAGGTGTGAAACAGAAACAATTGTCCAATGTGGCGAAAACAACAAAACACACCGCAAATTGAAGCCACAGCCGCCACGAAGAAATAGCCTAACCAACCGAGTGTACGCAGAAGTTCTAACCAGCCGAGTGTATAAAAACAAACAAAGCATTCACTTACCTAATAGTCCTTAAAGCAGACTGGACAGTCATTTACTGCATGCGTGAAGACTAAACGTGTCACAGATGGACTTCAGTACAATCCGCCTTAGTTCCGTCCTGTCGAATACTCAGTACAGACACAATGACGAACACTACACAGTCGGGCACGCTGACGAACGCATACAAACTCGATCCATACCGTGACTGATCATTCACCTTGGCTGCAGTTATTCGACACACGCCGGCCGAACATGGGACCGTTTGCTCATTTTATAATCAGTTTCAAGTTCCAAAAATGTAAACTGACGAAAGTTTCTGAAGTTCTTCCACTGTACATTCTGTCAACTTCCCTTACATAGTGTGCCACGGCACAGCTTATGAATTTCTTCTTCTTCTGTAAGTGTTCTGTCAGCGTTTCGCCTTTCACAGTGAAAACAACAACAACAACAACAACAACAACAACATGTCTTCTACTATTAGTTCTGTCACATAAAAAGTGCACATCGACACTCAGACTGACGAACACACAAAATGAAGAGGAAGCACGCTTGGCTGGATACAACAACACGCACACACGTGGCCACAGTGTTCCGCGCAGTTCGTGTCATGTAATCAGTTGTTCCAGTCACTGTGTCAACGCAAAACACAACTTCAGCTCGCAGACCTGCTCACACCTTTGTTGCGGAGTTTAATCCTGCGTAATCCTTCCAGTATTGCCACAAGCTTTTCCACACTCACGAGGAAAGCAAAAAAACTACAACTGCGGCGTTCAAACCTGCCGCCTCCGGCCGAAGCGAAAGCTTTCTCAGTAAGAAAGCCGCGAGCTTGACAAGTGAGTGCCCTGTGTGTTTGTGATGCGATTCGCACGCCGACTGAATCAACGGAGGGGCGAAACAGGGGTTTTACCGCTTTCCGTTGTGGAATGGTGAGGTAGGGGAAGGGCCCCTAATATGGACCACTTTTTGTTTATTGCTGATAACTAGCTTGTTTTCTTGCGAAGAAGTTTCATTCATTTTGTGGTTGGTAGTCCTTCTCTCTTAGTTTAACCGTTAGGCGTATTTAGAGTGAAATAGCTTTGATAGACATTCAGCAAAAATTAAATACAGAAAAAATCACAAATGGTCCATATATAGGAGCCTGGGCGCCTATACTTCAAAATAACATGATACAACTTAGTGTACAAGTCAGACTAATTAAAATATGCTTTAGATTTATCTGTTTCGGGTTGATGAGACCATTATTTGAAGCACACCAGAAAACTAAAGAAGCTTATCAAAAACAGAGTGAAAATAAGTGAAATTATCAACTATTTTTTTTAAATCTCGAGGGCTAGTTATAGGTTATTTCCAGCAAGCTTCTTAATGAATTAATGAAAATAGCCTTTAGCTTTTATTTTCTTCGATTTGTTGAAGGTGGTCCATATTAGGGGACTCGCACATACTTTGAGATTTTGCTATTATTTTTTGTTTGCAGTAGAAACTCGGGGTCAACACTGCTAAAATGTAACAAATGTGGTCTTAGCTGTCATATATAGCAATTTTTGTGTGATAAAAGCTTTGGCTGTGGACAGAAACGAGTCCGTTTTAGGCGGCAAATTTAGAGTGAACGCTGCCAAAAGTGAACAAGTCGCGTAAGGCGAAAATACAACATTTAGTCAAGTAGCTGTCGAACTCACAGAATGAAACTGAACGCAATGCCATTTTTTCAGCAAGACCGTATACTCGTAGCATCGTCAGTCCACCGCTCATGGCAAAGGCAGTGAAATTGACAAGAAGAGCGGGGTAGTAGTTGCGCTAAGAAGGATAGCACGCTTTTCTGTACCTCTCTTTGTTTTAACTTTCTGAGCGTGTTTTTATTCCAAACATATCATATCTATATGTTTTTGGAATCAGGAACCGACAAGGAATAAGATGAAAGTGTTTTTAAATTGATTTCGACAATTTAATTTTGATAATAATTTTTATATATTTAATTTTCAGAGCTTGTTTTTAATCCAAATATAACATATTTATATGTTTTTGGAATCAGCAAAGGATGGAGAATAAGATGAACGTAAATTTGGATCGTTTTATAAATTTTCATTTTTTTTTTACAATTTTCAGATTTTTAATGACCAAAGTCATTAATTAATTTTTAAGCCACCAAGCTGAAATGCAATACCGAAGTCCGGGCTTCGTCGAAGATTACTTGACCAAAATTTCAACCACTTTGGTTGAAAAATGAGGGCGTGACAGTGCCGCCTCAACTTTCACGAAAAGCCGGATATGACGTCATCAAAGACATTTATCAAAAAAATGAAAAAAACATTCGGGGATTTCATACCCAGGAACTCTCATGTCAAATTTCATAAAGATCGGTCCAGTAGTTTAGTCTGAATCGCTCTACACACACACACACACACACACACAGACAGACACACACACGCACATACACCACGACCCTCGTCTCGATTCCCCCCTCTACGTTAAAAC
Organism: Littorina saxatilis; assembly: GCF_037325665.1. Lineage (NCBI taxonomy): Eukaryota > Metazoa > Mollusca > Gastropoda > Littorinimorpha > Littorinidae > Littorina > Littorina saxatilis. The sequence continues at coordinate 12,704,209 of NC_090248.1, forward strand.
ATTTAGTCAAAACTTGACTAAATGTAAAAAAAGAGAAAAAGCCTAACGGTTTTGAGATTTCTGTTTCTGCAACTGTTTTGACATGTGCAAGTTATCCAGAGAGGGTGAATACAGCGAATAAAACTTTTTTGAGCGCTTTAGCGCCGTTGGTTTGTCAGAACAGGAGGTGGTCCATATTAGGAGCCGGTCCATATTAGGAGCCCTTCCCCTACAACGTTGATGTATGTGTGCGGTGGTTGGTGAGGCGTGGCACGTGGATGAATGAATGAAATTCTGTCTGTATGTCTGTCTGTCTGTCTGTCTGTCTGTCTGTCTGTCTGTCTCTCTCTCTCTCTCTCTCTCTCTCTCTCTCTCTCTCTCTCTCTCTCTCTCTCTCTCTCTCTCTCTCTCTCTCTTTCATTACAAAATTTAAAGCCAAACCAAGCCGAAAATTCAACGTCCCCATTCCGCGGATAGATCTCTTTAAATCAAGTTTAGCTTATTCTGGCAGCGTTTTGTGGAATTCTCTCCCGGAATCAGTTCGAGTCCCAACAAGTCTCAATACTTTCAAAAAACACCTCTCATTACATTTAATGTCAAATTACGAAAAGTCACAGTGATGGAAGACTTCGTTCTGATTATTTTCATATTGATCATATCTGTCCATAAAGCATCAGTGTTTCATAACGCCGCAAGAATGTATGTATAGCCTACAACGTGTATATAGTCCTGTGAATAGTTTTTCTGCCTTTTAATTTTTTTAATTTTTACTGTCATGCTTATCTTTTGTAATTGTTTTACGTTTGTATATATATGTATCTAAGATTAGAATAGTCCCTCTCTGGGCGAGGGCTGGTTGAAAAGAAGCTCGTTTATATTGCTTATGCCACAACCCTCGTAAAATAACATTTGATTTGACTTGATTTGATTTGATTTTATCTCTCTCTCTCTCTCTCTCTCTCTCTCTCTCTCTCTCTCTCTCTCTCTCTCTCTCTCTCTCTCTCTCTCTCTCTCTCTCTCTCTCTCTCTCTCTCTCTCTCTCTCGGCCTGACGGGACACACACACACACACACAAGCACGCACGTCCGCACGCGGTTTTCTTTACTCCGCCCTGTTCAAACGCAAACATACACTCAGTCTCGCCAACCTGTACGGCACCGGCACACTGAGATCGAGGTAACATCGTCGTACACACACACACACACACACACACACACACACACACACTTGCTTACCTCCGATGATCCCCAACCCCAACTCAATCATGCATCCCAACCCGTCCCCTCGACCCCGCCTCTCTTCTCTTTCTAGCCGGGAAACACACACACACACACACACACACACAAACACACACACACACACAAACACACACACACACACACACACAACTTGCTTCCCGGTTGGTACCCCCAATCCCCCATCCCATCTCACTCATGCAACCCCACCCTTCCCCACGACCTCGCCTCCACTCCACACTAAAACTGAACCTCTAAATACCGCCTATGTCGAAAATTGAGTTACTACCATCTTCTTAATATATAGGAGCCTCGTTACCCACAGAGGAAAAGCATCCAAGCACCCGGAAAGCAATGTAAGCAGAGCATTCTCCGTCCAGCGATAGCAGATTCTTGTGGCGCAACAGGCTTTTTTAGCACAGAATGATGCACCATGTACCACTACTTCGCAGAATAATCGGTATCGTTGCTTTCGAGAGTCGAGCTATAGCATAAAGAATGGGGGCGGAGGAAGGGCGTGGGGGGAAGGGGGGGGGAGGAGCCCTGCAACTTTTACAAGAAACACAAATCCCAGATGCCTGCCCCCTAATTCAGAGGTTTCGACCTCGTCCCAGATGGAATAAACACCGGTGACGTTTCGTTTTAAAAGTTAAACTCCCGCCCCCCCCCCCCCCCCCCCCAGTTTCTAACTGTATTTGTTTTTCTTTTCCCGTTTCTTTTCCTTTATCTTCTCCCCCTCTTCCATTTTTTCGGGGGGGGGGGGGGGGGAGGGCGAGGGTCCTTGAGGAAATTCGGGCTGCCATCCGGCCTCGGGACAAATGATGAACTGCAGGGAGTGTCGCACTGCTCGTTTGTCTCTTGCATACGTCTTATCGGTTGTGTTTTCTGCAACCTCAGTGTGACTTTCGCTGTGGTCTTGGGATCTTTTACGTGCGCAAGCGTGCGGACATTGACTAAACATCCGCTACAGAGCGAGTTCATTCTGAGATAGAACTCATTTGGCGGATCAGAGACCACCGAGGACTTTAAGGAATTGTGTAATATACATCATCAACGGCAGCATATTGGCCAACTGAATCAGAGGCAAATGTATTTAGAATATTACTCGCCAATCGCCGAAGACTTAACCATTACAGTGATGCAGCGAGACTGAGGATCTCGATCCTTCTGCCTCTGAACTCCTTCTCCAAAAGACCCACCCCAAGCATTCTGCGTCACTCACAAACTTTCGTAACACTGGCTGCGGATACAACACAAAACGAAAGTAAAAGCGCACCAAACCTGAACCCGGTCCTGCCAGTTTACGTTTAAAATCTCAACAAATTGAAGGCATTTTGCTTTGCCCGTAACCAGGTAAAAGTTTACAATTAGCTCGAGAATTCTGCTAATGACGCCTTCTTTTAAAACCCCTCTTGCAGCAGCTGTGCTACGCATTAAAACCTAATTAATGATTTCGCGAAGAACGTCACTGATCTTGCAGCCACGATGAAAGTGCACAAAAAGATAGAAATACCAATTAAACGAAAGAATAGAAATACCAATTAAATGAAAAGATAGAAATACTGATCAATTAAACGGGAAAAAAAGAAGAAATATATTACATCTTCGGGAAAACTTGGCACACAGCTGTTTCGTTTCTCCCTACGTTTAAACTTTGCCATTGATACTATTAGGCCAAAAAAAAAATAGGTCTGTTTACGGTAACCCGACCGACCCTATTTTTTTCGCGCGACCCTTGACTTTTTTTTGGCATTTGGGAAAAAAAAAAAAAAATCCCGACCTACCGACCCTATTTTTTGGGCCTATGTTACCGTAAACAGACCTCTTTTTTTTGGCCTTAGTATATCAAATGCATTCCTCTGAATGAATCAGCGTTTGATTGATGCTGTTAAAGGCACACTCCTTCTGGTGAGAACAGTTCGGTTCACCGTCTCATATGTGTCAAGGGTTTTCAATCAATCAATATGAGGCTTATATCGCGCGTATTCCGTGGGTACAGTTCTAAGCGCAGGGATTTTTTTAATTGTTTAAATTTTTTTTTATGCAATTTATATCGCGCACATATCCAAGGCGCAGGGATTTATTTATGCCGTGTGAGATGGAATTTTTTTACACAATACATCACGCATTCACATCGGCCAGCAGATCGCAGCCATTTCGGCGCATATCCTACTTTTCACGGCCTATTATTCCAAGTCACACGGGTATTTTGGTGGACATTTTTATCTATGCCTATACAATTTTGCCAAGAGAGACCCTTTTGTCAATCGTGGGATCTTTAACGTGCACACCCCAATGTAGTGTACAACGAAGGGACCTCGGTTTTTCGTCTCATCCGAAAGACTAGCACTTGAACCCACCACCTAGGTTAGGAAAGGGGGGAGAAAATTGCTAACGCCCTGACCCAGGGTCGAACTCGCAACCTCTGGCTTCCGAGCGCAAGTGCGTTACCACTCGGGCACCCAGCCCACGTGGGATAAGACCATCCCTCCACTTTGTCACATACCAAAAAGGCACACCCTAGGTGTTCTCTGTGCACAGTGTGGAGTTTTTACACCCCCGGTATAGGGGTGTGTATAGGTTTCACTCGATGTGTTTGTGTTCGCAAGTAGATCTCAAGAATGAACGGACCGATCGTCACCAAACTTGGTGAACAGGTTCTATACATTCCTGAGACGGTCCTTACAAAAATTGGGACCAGTCAAACACACGGTTAGGGAGTTATTGGTGGATTAAAATTATACAAGGCCTGGTATAGACGGACACCCCCGTTGGTCAAAGGGAAATAACCATTCTCACTGCCACCAACTGAGAAGGTTATTTCCCTTTGACGGGGGTGTAGTTCCTATCGGAGGAATTTCTTGTTTGTAATGAATTAATTTCGTTAAGAATTTATTTCATCACAAATCTCCAACTCACCACAGCAAGCAGTCAGGGTGTTGATTTTGGGTATGTGACCCAGTGGAGGGATGGTTTTATTCCATGTAAAACCCTGGCCAGATCAGAGACAGTGAGCCAAAAGAAAAGGAGGGTGTTTTTGAAATGTCTTATCGGGCCGAGGTCAGTCACGTAAACAGAACACGGGTACTTCCTTTCAAGGAAACAGTTCTGATGTCGTTTCAGTCTTTCAAGTGATCGGAAACACGACTGTTGTTTACGACTGCAAACTTAGATGAAAACACTGCCTAAAACTTGGCAAATACACCCTATAGTCTATTAAGCGAAACATTCACCGTGTAATGCCACATCCGTGCCAGCATGAATGGCCGAAATGAATAAGCTCCCTCAAGTCATAGACCAAAAATTAATAGCCTGGACCGCCAACTCGTCACGTGACCTTTCGAGGTTACGACGCTCGACTTTCAGGGGCGCTTAGCGTCCGGTTTGAAATCCCAGCGATTCATTTTGTCAACTTTTTTCTGACAGCCGCGTCAGCGATTTTGACAGGACCATGTCAAAATTGTGTCATGTTCATTCATTTTGTTTTCCTACTTTGTATAAAAACGTTTATGACCTCTTTGTTTACCTGCTTTTCGCTATAGCTTTCCCCTGTTTTTCGCTCCTTAACCACTGTTATTCCCTTTTAGAGAGAGAGACCCGTTCACTGATGCTTGTCCCATGCCTAGCTACTGATGCCCAGCCCTGGTTCTTCTTCTTCAAAGAAGTTGTAACCTAAATTTTGAATGCCTTTAGACATCGTTAATTTCAGATCCAGGGTTGGTTGTTTTTACGCAATATCGGCCAGGTGTTCGCAAAAATTGTTTTTTCTTGATCTTGACACCGTCCTGGTATATATGTTTTTAGTTTTTCACGGACAAAATGGTTTTCGAACAGCTCTCTTCATCTTTTTCCATGCACATTTCTTGTGTGTGTACTACGAGAAAAATATTGAATGTTTTAACTCCACACCCTTAAACCCCATACCCGACTCAAAATCGCAACCTTCCTATTTTAGTCAACCAATTGGAAGTAAGCGTTACGGGCATATGCTTTGGAACATTATATTCGTGCATAGTTTTGTGACACATGTTTTTGTCATTTTGCTGATGGTTTTATTGTCAGGAGATGTCCACCCAAACCCAGGCCCGCCTGGTAGAGAGCATGTTAAAGATACCTCTATTTTGCATATAAATGTACGTAGTTTGCGAAACAAGATTGATATTTTACAATGTGAAGTTAAAGAGCACGATATTGTGACTTTGTCAGAAACTTGGTTGTGTGACTCGATATCAAACGACAGTTTATGCCTCAAAGGATTTCATCCCCCAGTGCGTCTTGATAGGCCAGATGGATATGGAGGGGTAGCTGTTTATGTGAAAAACGATTTTATTTGCAAACCAAGGCCTGATTTGTTAATTCCAGGCCTTGAAGCAGTCTGGGTAGAAACTAAATTATTGCAAGAAACTGTGCTGGTTGGTTCATTTTACCGACCACCAGACTCTCGGATTGATTATTGGCACTTGGTTGACGAATCTGTAAAGCAAGTAATGAGAACACCACATAAATTTCTAATTCTTGGAGACTTTAACGAAGATTTTTTGAATAATCCATCTCCCCACTTTCTTAATTTAATAAAAAAAACCAATCTGCACCAGCTCGTTACTGAACCCACACGTATTACAGAAACTAAATCCTCATGCATCGATCTGATCCTGACCACGAGTATAAACTTAATCAGTGAAGTTGTAGTGTTACCCCCCATTTGTAGTGACCATTCTGTGCCATGTGTAAAATTAACGTCACAGAGACTAAAAAAAGGTCAGTTCAAAAGGACTATATATAATTATGCCAAGTTAGATGTTGATACATTTTTGTTTGAATTGAACAAAATTGATCTTTTGAACACAGTTTTAAATGCGTCCATTGACGAAGCTGCTGCCTTGTTTTCTGAACATTTATTCCGTGTTGCAAAAACATGTATGCCTGTTAAGATAATAACAGTACGTGAAGATGATGCCCCATGGATGACTGAACATATTTTACAATTACGAAACGCAAAAAATTGTATACATCAAGTTGCTAAGCGCTTAAATACACCTGAGCAGTGGGCATTATTCCGCCTGACTAGAAATCAGTATACAGATGAAATTCGTAAAAGAAAAAGAGATTATTTTCTAGAACTTGATGAGAGGATAAATTGTAAACAGAACTTCGGAAGCAAAAATTGGTGGCAACTTGTTAATTCCTTCTTGAAGAAAAAAGGTGTTGCATGTAACGAAATTCCACCGCTAGAAGATAATGGAAAAATTATTGATAACATTTGTGAAAAAACGATTTTGTTTAATAATTATTTTGAAAGCCAGTCTAAAGTTGAAAATCCAGACGATCCCCTGCCCGAGGCAAATTGGTGTAATACATCTTTATCGACTTTTGAATTAACAGAAGCTGAAGTTGTCCAAGTGTTAAGGAATTTAAATTTATCCAAGGCCGTGGGCCCTGACGGAATACATAATAAATTGCTTGTAGATGGATTACCTGTTATCGTTCCACCGCTTACAGTTCTCTTTAACAGATCCTTGTCTGAGGGTGTTTTTCCAGTTGTCTGGAAAACTGCTCACATTACGCCCATTTTTAAGAAAGGCGATAGGAGTGCTTGTTCCAACTACCGTCCAATCTCTTTGCTGAGTTGTATTGGGAAGGTGCTTGAAAAATGTATACAAATCCGTGTGTTTGGTTATTTGAAAAATTATGATTTGATTACACACTGCCAATCTGGTTTTATTGCTGGTGATTCGACTGTTTATCAACTATTGAGTATATATGATGATTTTTGTGTTGCACTTGATAAAAACATTATGTCACAGGCAATATTTTTTTATGTATCCAAAGCTTTTGATAAAGTCTGGCATCGCGGTCTGCTCCACAAGCTTGAGGCGATAGGTATAAGAGGTCCCTTGCTTGTTTGGTTTGAACATTACTTGAGCGATCGCAGACAAGCAGTAGTATTGAAAGGAACCAAATCAAGTTATGCTACCCCTTCTGCTGGTGTCCCTCAGGGTTCTGTCTTAGGACCTCTTTTATTTCTCATTTATATTAACGATATTGGTGTTGGTCTTGAATCAGTGTTGAAACTCTTTGCAGACGATACGAGTATGTACTTAAGTTTAGATAACGATGATGTACGAGCAGAGATTTTGAATTCTGATTTGGATAAAATTCGCACATGGGCTTCTAAATGGAAAGTCACTTTTAATTGTCAAAAGACAGAATTGTTGGACATTTGTAGGCAACAAAATGTTTTACTTCCACCATTGTATTTCGAAGATGCACACTTAGTTGATGTTGAAAATCACAAGCACCTTGGCGTCATTCTACAAGGTAATTGTAAATGGGATTCCCACATAAAAAGTCTAATTGCTAAATGTAGAAAGTCAATTGCGTGTTTTGGTTTATTCAAGCATCGTTTAAACAGGAAATCACTTGAAGTTATATATAAATCCTTTATGTTACCATTGTTTGATTATGCGGACGTTATCTGGGATAACTGTACACAGTGTTTGGCAGACGAGTTGGAGACATTGCATCTCGATGCAATCCGAATCATTGTAGGTGCAGTACGTGGCACAAGCCACCAAAAACTGTATAACGAATCGGGTTTTGTGCCCCTGAAAGAAAGGCGACGTCGTCATAAACTTTTGCTGTATTATAAAATTGTAAATCGTTTAACCCCAGAATATTTATATTCCAAACTGCCGGTCCTGGTTTCCGATGTAAATCCTTACCACAGACGACGCCCTCTTGAACGTAAGTTTCCATTGTGCAGAAGTGAGTTATATAAATCTTCATTTTTTCCTTCAACGACAGCTTTGTGGAATAATCTTCCAGAAAATATACAACAAACGCAGTCAGTTGGTGAATTTAAAAGGTATTTGACCGATGGAGATGTTGTTGTTCCACCGTATTATTATCTAGGCAACCGCCAGGGACAGGTACTTCACAGCAGGTTGAGATTAAACATGAGCGATTTGCAACAAGACTCAGTTAACCGACACCTCTCTGATAATTTAGAATGTACGTGTGGAGCATGCCCGGAAGATTCTGAACATTTCATATTACACTGTCCAAAATTTAAAGAACATAGAACCATTTTATTCAATAGTCTGCCAACACACGTTCTGGACTGCAAAACACTCTTGTTTGGAAATACTGATTTAACTATATCTTTGAACACGAAAATATTCTCTGTTGTACAAGACTATGTTATGTTAACTAATCGCTTCGGCTGATATTATATTAACTGTGCAATTGATGTAGCCAGGCATTCTCTCCCTCCCTCTCTCTCTCTCCCTCTCCCTCTCTCTCTCTCTCTCTCTCTCTCTCTCTCTCTCTCTCTCTCTCTTTCTCTCTCTCTCTCTCTCTTTACCCTATTTGTATAAAATATAATTAAAGATTATCAAGATAAGTGTTGAAGCTATCACTTGTTCGCCATGTTTTGCTATCTGAATGTGTATTGATTATAAGTTCAAGAACGTGTCCATAAGCAATCTGCTTGTTAACGTTCTCAATGTTGTTATTGTTTGAAACGTGTGTATGTGAATTTGAATAAACACGCTTAAACCAAAGGCCAGCGATTCGAAGACAGTGAAAAGAAAGCACGCTCCAGTTATTTGTGACAATGGGAAGTGACAATGAACTGGATTTTCCAAAACTCCAAACTAAACTTAACAAAACTCATCGAAAAACATGTTCCATATGCACTTTAGCTGAGTTTATTTTAGCATTTTCAGAACTTACCTCGGCAACTTCGTCCATGTTTACAATCGACACCGGATATGACATCCCCCTGATTTCTGAAAGGCCATGTAAACGTAGGTTCCTAAACGCGAGAGGGCGCTACCTTGTAATAGAGAGAAAGAGCGGAGAGAGAGCTAGTTGGCGGTCCACAATAAAATTAATGGCCAATGGTCAAGTTAAAAGGCACAGCTAGTCCCTTCCGTGAAAACAGTTCTGCAGCTCACTATGTCAGATCCGGTGTAACACGAAATTTTTACTCCACGAAAATTTTACTCCGGAGTAAAAATGTCGTACGAAATTCTTACTCCGAATTTTTTGTACGAGAAAAGAACTCCCCAAGGCACGAAAATATTACTCCCTCCACGAAATTTTTACTCCCCATTTTTTTTAACTTCCAGTAAAAATCTCGTACGCGAAAATGGGATGCGGGCGAAGGGATAATGCCAATAATGTGATCTTGCACAAACGAATGTCGCGCTACCCTCCCCCCACCCCTTCCACCACCAAGACTAACAGGGGACAAGGGAGTATAAATTTCGTACACCTGACATGGGAAGTTAAATTGCTCGTGTTAGGGTGAAGTAATTTATTCGTTTTTTATTCGTCTGGGGAGTAACAATTTTGAACGAAATGTTAACTCGGAACTCACCTGTCGTGGGGAGTAATTTTCTCGTGTAATGGGGGAGTGTTTTTTTCGTAAAGGGAGTAACATTTTCGTTCGAAATTTTTACTCCGGAGTAAAAATCTCGTGGGAGTAATTTTCTCGTGTTACACCGGCCCGACTTTTGCCTGGGGTACGGCCATCCCTGTATGTAGACACATGCGGCAAAACATTGAACACCCAGACTGCTTCCTCTACAGAGCTTGAATTTAGACTTATCAGAAGTTGAGAGTCTCGTCGAAAGGGATGAAGCCACCCGTCCACTTTGACACATACCTACAGTCAGCATCCTGGCTCCTTCCTGTGCACAGTTGGAATGTTGATATATGAAAAGCTATTCAGTCTCATCGAAATATATCACATGTCAAACATAAGTGTCACAGCCATTCCTTGAAGCAGAAACTGTCTGACTGCAACACCAGAACGTTTGAATATCCGCCCTACCTCGGTGGCACGACATGATATTCTCTTCACCTCTGGCACCGGTTGCCATGGTGACGTGTGTCCGTTCCTTTGTTTAGTCCGGCGCCGACTCGGAATATTAACAGTTTATCTATCATCGCTCGTCCCGCTAGCTGCAGGTGCATTAACAGTTCATCTACCATCTATCACAGTGCTGACCATTATACAGGTGTGCTGACCGTTCTGTGCAGGTGAGCGGCCGGTATCGGCGTGCGATCTTATACAGTGTCTGGGATGTATAGTCAGCCACACCTTGGCTGGATACAGGTATATCTGTATCAACACTGTGGTCAAGAGTTCAAACAGGCCGACTGCCGCGACGTACAGGCTAGCTGACAAACAGACAGTATGCCCTTCAGCCGTGGCAGAATTGTCTGCAAAAGTCTGTAGATCAGTTGTTATAGCTGGGCACTGTTTCATCTCTGTACAGTCGAACTAGAGTTTCATCAGCATCAGCAAGTTTGTAATTCGGTTAATTAATTATT
>NC_090248.1:12719764-12741968 GCF_037325665.1 Littorina saxatilis
ACATCTAACACTTGAAACACGCATAAACGATCACGAACGCGCATTAACACACACACATGTGCGCTCAAACACGCGAGCGCGCACACACACACACACACACACGCGTTCACGCACGTATGCACGCACGCCCACACTCGCACGCACCCCCCCCCCGCCCCCCACCGGCCACCCCCCCCCACCCCCCCACACACACACGCACGCACGCACGCACGCACACACACACACACACACGCACGTACGTACACACACATACACACACACACACACACACACACACACACACACATATATATTCTAAGACACACACACACACACTGATGATCAGAAAAGCCTAGCAACAGTCACGCAAATGTAGATTGGATCCGATGGAACTCTCATTAACTTTCTGATTTTACGCCTTGACTCCGCAATAGGTGATCAGTTACGCCTTGTTCGTGAAGGTGATTAACCACACAGGTGTCACCCTGCCCTGTAGAAAATGAGCTTTGTCAGGATAGTTACTTTACCTTGTAAAGTGAGAGTAATTGTGCTTGAGTACCAGCTGCTCCAAATCTGTGAAGAGTGTCTCAGTCCTGACCGTGAAGTCACACGCATTTACGCCGTAAGTTACGAACTGATTACTCGGATCAAAAATAGGTCCCGGAGCATATGGTTTATTTACCAAATGGGCGGTCTCTCTCACGTATCATTGAGGGATAAAATACTATCACATCGAACACCTTCAACAGAAACAACGAGAATTCTGCTTTGAACGGCAGAGAGCTTTACTCAACACTTCCTCACCTTTGGGGAAAAATCGGGGTTGTGCATCTTAATCATTCGTTCTGACAGGTTTCACCGATTTCTGCATTTAAAAAAAAAAATTCTTCTTCTTCTTTTTTTTGTGCTGAAAAGCTATTTCTTCGTCTCGGAGTTTTAAACGGCACCACTTGACTGCCTTAGGACGGGTATACCCGTCATGCGCTGGTGCAGCCGCAGCGCCTTAGGACGGGTAAACCCGTCTTCTCTGTTCCGGGATTTTCCAGAAATGCTACGTCACTGCTGACACACAAATAGCAGCCAATGGCTTGGTAGGATACCTCATTCTCATGAATAAACATAAATGGTGACGCGGTTTTGCGTCTGAAGGCTATTTTCGGCCTTGGCGACAGGGTAGGGGAGAGAAATCTCGACTCGTCAAAATGGCTAACGGTGACAGTCGACCGGGCCCTAGTAGGGAAAAACAAAGCCGGACTGACGCTACAGGCGGTGCAAATGATTATGGATACTGACAGGGGAAGAGGGAGATCTTCTTTCGGACGATTCCTTGGAAACAGGTAGATGATAGTGATTATAATCCTTTCTTGGAGCAAGCAAAACAGCCACCTGTGTTTGATCCACAGGCGCCGGAAGATGCGCCGGACTGATTTTTCAAAAGTTCATAAAAAACATCATTATAAGCCAAACTAATTATTATTTCCATGATTAGACACTAAAAACAGATTCTTGGTTCAATTTCCTTTAAAAATAACATAAGATTTACTTACCTACCTACTGCCAGTTTGGAGCTAGAATTTTTTGTGAATTATTACACCCCGAACTCCAATATTCCCTGGCAGTCAGGAATGCACATACGCAAGTTTTGATTGGCAGCGAAAGGGTTAAAATAGCTAGCTACACAGTTTCAATTCCCCAACGGGGCGGCTGTTGCGCAGTAAACATCTTGTGCAGCCTTGTGAAAGAAAAGAAAAGAATAGAGAAAACAGATGGCCATGGGTGGCTGTTGGGGTGAAACTGAAAGAAAATTGAGCGCAAAGAATTCAACTGTATGTTAAGGAGACTTACACAAAAAAAGCAGGAAATGCTGTTATTGGTTTTATTCTCCATTTTATTATTGAACGACCAGTACTAAATCATTAAACGCAAGAAAAAGGTGCCCATGATAACATTTTTCGTAATTTGAATTTGACAGAAATAAAATTTTCTTTGGGGTGAACTTATCAATAATGTCTGTGTGTCGGTCTGTCGGTCGGTCGGTCGGTCGGTCGGTCGACCTTCCTGTCTTTTTTTCTTTCTTTCTCCATTTCGTTCGGTCGTTCACTTGTTCTTCCTTCCTTCCTTCCTTCCTTCCTTCCTTCCTTCTTTTACTTTTGTTTCATTCTAACACATATAAACAAGCAATTCATCTAATCATCTCAGAAATCACGTAAGTGCCACCTAGGCCACAACAGTTGCACTGCCTATCAAACCACTTAGGGAGGAATGTGTTTAGAAACGCAAATCCACCTCTTACCCCTTCGATATATAAATAACATACAGTGTTTAGACGAACACGTCAGCTAAGTTGAAACAATCTCCCGGAACTGTGTAAAAACGATACAAACAGCTAGTTCGGATGGAATTTGTAAACAAACAAAAATGACGGAGAGTTTACCTCACGCTGCTTATAATACAGAACATGCCGAGGAGCCAAAAAAAGTGTTTGGATACGGTGGACCCCCCCCCCCCACCCACCCCTTCCTTTAAAACCTCAAACGTTACAACTTGATCAGAGAAAACCAGGTTTTTAGAGAGGAGGGCGTCTCAAAAGGGAAGTAAATATTCACAGGTTATGAACAAACACAAAACGGAGAAAAAACACACGACAAAACAAGATTGTTAACAGGGGTGGGGGGTGGGGGGGGTGTCTAAAGGAGGTATTTCACTGTTCACAGAAAGCGACAGATGTACAACACATCAAAGCGGATCGAGACACATAAAAAAAAAATAAAGCAAATAATGAAATGTAAAAGAAAGGAAAGAACCAGTTATCTCGGGTCATGACAATGTATACACCGCTGTTTATCTTAAACTACCATGCACACACACACACTGGCAGTATGGCGGCGCAACATTCCTCTGAGTTTTAACATCCCTATCAGTTTTATGAAACGGAAGCTTGGTTAAAATTTCCAGGGGTAAAATAACGCGTGCAGTAAACATGACAGAACGGCGTCGTGATGTCTACTTTTGAGACAACCATGAAGGGGATCCGGGAAGCTGACAACAACACGACAATGAAGCTGACCACATTTAAATATAAATGTTTTGTGAAATGATGTATTTTATGGTAAAAAAAAAAAAGAATCTGAAGAAAGCTTATACCCCTTCAAAGGCACAGTCAGAGTACGATTTATTTTCAGAAATGAATTCATCAACCAAGCTCAACTCTGTACAAGCAGCGGTCAGGGCGTTGAATTTTGGAATGCGTCCAAGTGGATGGATGGTCATTCTGATAATCATCGGTCCACGGATATCGCCAGAATGAGACCCGAAGGGAAGTAACTCATTTGTGACCTGAGTTGAGGATGGAGGGACGGTCTTATCCCATGAATAGGTCAGGGCGGATCTGAGATAGTTCGTAGAACTTTTTTTTACTTGAGGCGCCACCTCTTTCGTAACAATGTCTACCCTTTTTAATAAAGCAGCTTCCCTGGCTACTGCTGAAGCGTCAAAGAACTAGCTATAGCCAATTTCTGAAATGATTTAAATTTGTCGTGCTCGAAACAATAACAACCTTTCTGGGTCAATTCGAAACGTTAGAAGATCATAAAATAGGACTATAAAAAGAAGCTTTAATAAAAAAATAAAAAAATTTAAAGTTGGCGAAGAACAGTTGAATCCTCACTCTATAAAACTATCATTTACCTCTGCTCCGTCAGGTGAGGGAAATCACACAGGTTTTCTTTCTTTTTTCTTTCGTTTTCTCAAAAACTGGCCCGCATCTAAGAACATACATAAATTGTGTCATATCCGGCGCCATAAACCCGGATGCTATTTTGCTCTGGTAAACATCGAACAAGTCATTCTGTTTTTTGCAGAAATTGAAGATAGCTCGCTATAGCTTCAACTCTTTCGGAAATCTTGACATAATACGGCTCAGAAAGGAGTCTTTGTTTCCAGTCTGAGTGAAATCACACGGGGGTTAAGAACGCCATGAGTTCTGGCAGATTATGATAGACAGACAAAAGGAGTTCTCTTGTTCTCGTTTTGCAGGATGGGGTGAGTAACAAGGTACACTTGTGTTTGTGTTGTACTGTATAAAGGACATCAATAAAAAAAAAATCGGTTAAATAGAGGTATGGCACGATGTGCCCTTCTGTCTGGGTCTGCCGGTGCCTTTGTCCATGTGTCTATGTCTCTGCGTCGGTGTGTGTGTGTGTGTGTGTGTCTGTCTGTCTGTCTGTCTGTCTGTCTGTGTGTCTGTCTTGACTGTGTCTGTCTGTCAGAGCGTACGTGTGTGTCTGGGGTGCCTGTGTCCATGTGTCTATGTCTCTGCGTCGGTGTGTGTGTGTGTGTGTGTGTGTGTGTGTGTCTGTCTGTCTGTCTGTCTGTGTGTCTGTCTGTCTGTGTGTCTGTCAGAGCGTATGTGTGTCTGGGGTGCCTGTGTCATGTGTGTCTGGGGTGCCTGTGTCATGTGTCTGGGTGCCTGTGTCCATGTGTGTCTGGGGTGCCTGTGTCATGTGTGTCTGGGGTGCCTGTGTCATGTGTGTCTGGGGTGCCTGTGTCCATGTGAGTCTGGGGTGCCTGTGTCATGTGTGTCTGGGGTGCCTGTGTCATGTGTGTCTGGGGTGCCTGTGTCATGTGTGTCTGGGGTGCCTGTGTCATGTGAGTCTGGGGTGCCTGTGTCATGTGAGTCTGTCCTTGTGTCTGGCTGTGGTCTGGAATTCTGAAATTATCATCACACAACAGAGTAAAATTACCTACAGTACTCTCCCCTCAACCACCACCCCCCACCCCCCCCCCCCCACTCTCTCGCCCACCCCTTTAAACAAGTTAACGGGCATACACAGTACTGACATGTCACAGTGTACGACAACCAGTCAAATATATCATCAACAGAACGGCAAGGAAGCAAAACTTACGTGCACTGTTTGTATCTCAACTATCAAGCGTCATTGCGGACAGTCAAATGGGCTATCTCAACTATCAAGCGTCATTATGGACAGTCAAATGGGCTATCTCAACTATCAAGCGTCATTATGGACAGTCAAATGGGCTATCTCAACTATCAAGCGTCATTATGGACAGTCAAATGGGCTATCTCAACTATCAAGCGTCATTATGGACAGTCAAATGGGCTATCTCAACTATCAAGCGTCATTGCGGACAGTCAAATGGGCTATCTCAACTATCAAGCGTCATTATGGACAGTCAAATGGGCTATCTCAACTATCAAGCGTCATTATGGACAGTCAAATGGGCTATCTGAACTATCAAGCGTCATTACGGACAGTCAAATGGGCTATCTCAACTATCAAGCGTCATTGCGGACAGTCAAATGGGCTATCTCAACTATCAAGCGTCATTATGGACAGTCAAATGGGCTATCTCAACTATCAAGCGTCATTGCGGACAGTCAAATGGGCTATCTCAACTATCAAGCGTCATTATGGACAGTCAAATGGGCTATCTCAACTATCAAGCGTCATTATGGACAGTCAAATGGGCTATCTCAACTATCAAGCGTCATTAGACATTACGGACAGTCAAATGGGCTATCTCAACTATCAAGCGTCATTGCGGACAGTCAAATGGGCTATCTCAACTATCAAGCGTCATTATGGACAGTCAAATGGGCTATCTCAACTATCAAGCGTCATTATGGACAGTCAAATGGGCTATCTCAACTATCAAGCGTCATTACGGACAGTCACATGGGATATCTCAACTATCAAGCGTCATTGCGGACAGTCAAATGGGCTATCTCAACTATCAAGCGTCATTATGGACAGTCAAATGGGCTATCTCAACTATCAAGCGTCATTATGGACAGTCAAATGGGCTATCTCAACTCAAAATGGTCCTGAAATATGCTGAGACGTTTCACACATAAAGAAAGTAAACAAGTCCGGTTGGTGAACTTTATGGCATCTGCCCAAAGCAGCTTGACTTTCTCACATCTTTTTATTTTCCTGCTCATATATCTGCAATCTAAAGGCGCAATTTGCCCCTCACTTTATCAGGCCATTGCAAGGCGTCGTCACTGATGCAGTTCTGGGCATGAATAATGATACACGTGAAACAAAGCGAACGCTTGTGTCCTTGTTTATCGCTCTAAATCAACATGCGTCCAGTGAATGTCAACTGTTCCTCGGGTTGTGCTCGATGTATCTTGATTTGTTATAGAATATCTAGGAATAACCCGTCGCGATATAACCTTCGTGGTTGAAAACGACGTTAAACACCAAATAAAGAAAGAAAGATCTAGGAATAACCCATTGAAATTAAATATAAAAAACGGTCACACTGTGACAGATTCAAACAAAGTTGTATTCCATTTGCAATAAAGTTAAACGTGTACGTGTCCATGCGTTCACTGCATTATGCATTGTGAAACGATTCTGAACGGGGTTCAACTGCGATGCAAAACAAGACATTCCTCCGATAGGAAAAACACCCCCGTTGGTCAAAGGGAAATAACCATTCTCACTGCACCCATTCTCACTGCCACCAACTGAGAAGGTTATTTCCCTTTGACCATGAATATGTTTCTGTATAAATCCTTGTAGAATCTTAATCCACCAATAACTCCCTAACCGTGTGTTTGACTGGTCCCAATTTTTGTAAGGACCGTCTCAGGAATGTATAGAACCTGTTCACCAAGTTTGGTGACGATCAGTCCGTTCATTCTTGAGATCTATATGCGAACACAAACACACAAACACACAAACACACAAACAAACAAACAAACAAACACATCGAGTGAAACCTATACACACCCCTATACCGGGGGTGTAATTAATGCAGTAACAAGCTACCAGCGTCTCTACTTTGCTGATATCGGGCGATCTGCAGGCCGAGCTTACTGATCAAAAATTAAACAAACAAAAGAACTAGCAGCAGCAGCAACAACAAAAACGACGACGACGACAACAACAAATACAACATGAACAACAACATGAACAACAACAACAACAAGAAAAACTGGGACACGGTGACCTGAAAATGCATCATTAAAAAACTGAGATACGATCATGACAAATCGTTATTTAGCTAAGGTAATAGAAAGAGAGAAAGCGGGGGGGGGGGGGGGGTGCTATGCAGCAAAGGCTCTTGTGGAATATATATTTTCTTAACCCAAGCTGATCCCGATAGTCTTTCAGGGTTTGTCAAGTCGAAGCTTTCAGACCACATAGCTTTTTAGACGCTGAGACCTCCTCCATGAGAGGTCTGTTCAGTGGCGGCTTTGAAGGAATACATAAATGTAAAAGTGAAACGCCCGGTACATTCCTGTGAAAGCATACGTGTGTGTGTGTGTGTGTGTGTGTGTGTGTGTGTGTGTGTGCGTGTGTGTGTGTGCGTGCGTGTGTGTGTGTGCATGCGTGTGTGTGTGCGTGTGTGTGTGTGTGTGTGTGTGTGTGTGTGTGTGTGTATGTGCGTGCGTGTGCCTCTGTGTGTGTGCCTCTGTGTGTATGTGTGTTGGCAGTGTGTGTGTGTGTGTGTGTGTGTGTCTCTCAGTGTGTGTCTGTCAGTGTGTGTGTGTGTGTGGGTCTGTGTGTGTGGGTCTGTGTGTGTGTGCGTGAGTGCGTGCGTGAGTGCGTGCGTGCGTGTATCTGTCTGTCTGTCTGTCTGTGCGCGTACGTATGTGCGTGCGTGTGTCTATATCTGTGTCTGTGTGTGTGCGTGTGGCAAAGACCGACATAATTAAATAGTACACTGGATCAGTCCTAGACAGCACGCCTTACACTAACCGCAACAAGTATTATTACAACAACTCCATCACGATTCTCGAGTATCGAGTATCAGTAATCTCCACCGTACGTGCCTGAATCCAGAACCAGAAAAACAAAAACAAAGTCAACAACAACAAAGCATTCATGCCGGCAACGGTTCCTAAGTGGGCTTCACCATGACTGATCCCGGTGGTCATCGGCAGCAGTCCAATCAGAAACAGACAAGCAAAACAGTACCAGACTCACGGCTGATTAAAAACCCGCGCAGCAGATTCACAAGGGTCGAGGCAAGATACGGCAGGGTCCGACATGTCTGGGACGCTAATTGTTTTAGTAAGTGCGGCATCAGTCATGTTGTCAGTTTAAGTTACTTCACGCGCGTCAGTACAAGAGCAGGCAGACAGGTACACACACACACACACACACACACACACACAAACTCTCTCTCTCTTTTTCTCTCTCTCTCTCTCTCTCTCTCTCTCTCTCTCTCCGTCTCTCTCTCTCTCTCTGATCGCGGCTCGTTCAAATCCCGGACAAGTGCATTTACTTTTTGCACCCTCCATCCCAAATGTCATACTCTTATCATAGTCCCAAAAATCCATCATGCTCTTTCCGAATTAGATATCGGCCCTACAAAATCTGGGTACACGCGGCAGATCGGCCTCTCCTCCCGTTTTCACTTTGGCTCAACCCTCACCTCGCTCCCGCCTCCACTTACTAAACCGACCACCTCCATCTTCAACCACAAACCTTTATCGCAAACCCGCCCAAAGTTCACTGAATTATCACTCCACGAAAGAAAGTGAACTTTCCCGTCCGAGTTCTTTGACTCCAATAAAAGTGCCACCCTTGCGCTGCTTTCTCGGTAACCCACGCAGTTTTGAACGGGGTAAAAAGCGGTTCCTGGCGTGAGATAGGTCAAACATCTTGTCATGATTTCGGGCTAAAAAAAAAACACTCTGGATAAAGCACGGAGTATTAATTAGAAACGTATGCTCAGACTAGCTGCCACGAGAAAGCTCACCTACTTACAAGAAAATGGGCTTTTAAGAACTCAGCAGATGTAGCCTACAAGGCAACAGCAATTGCTTTCCTGTGATGGTAATGAGGATGCTTTCCTTCCCTAGAAAAAGAACCAACTTACTAATCACCATGGATCCTCTCAAGTATTTATATGGAATAAGAGCATCATTCCTCTTCGGCACAAGTACACACGCTTTACAAAAAAAACCGCGGGCTAGCCTGGAGTCCCATATTGGTTGGGACGAGAAAGAATTTACCCGATGCTACCCAGCATGTCGTAAGAGGCGACTAACGGATTCTGTTTCTCCGTTTACCCTTGTTAAGTGTTTCTTGTATAGAATAATTATAGTCAATTTTTGTAAAGATTTCAGTCAAGCAGTATGTAAGAAATGTTAAGTCCTTTGTATTGGAAACTTGCATTCTCCCAGTAAGGTAATATATTGTACTACGTTGCAAGCCCCTGGAGCAAATTTTTGATTAGTGCTTTTGTGAACAAGAAACAATTGACAAGTGGCTCTATCCCATCTTCCCCCGTTCCCCGTCGCGATATAACCTTCGTGGTTGAAAGAAAACACTTTAAAAGCCTGCAGGAGCCGCCTCATGCATGTGCACACTAATCGTGCTGTTGGATTCTATTGTTCAAAATCTCTCTCGATTGAAGCAGGTTTAAAGCATTTCCAACATTGAAATGTAACCTTATCTAAACGTCGAGAACGTCTTTCATACAAAGTATTATATAGCTAAGATACCTCTCAATCTTTCAACCGGAGGTGCCGAGCAGACCACATTTGAGCGGGTTACCCAAGGGACAAAACTGAACATTTGAAGTGAATCATAGTTATTTCCCGTAGACCTTGTTCGAAAAAAGGCTGGGTTAGCGCGCTGTGCTGCGACTCCGTAGAAGTTTCATACCTTATTACAATATTATGTTGATACTCATTTTGGAACAAGGAACAAAAGTCGGAGACAGGGGAAACAATAGCGAGTGACCCTGTTTGCTCAGGCCTAAAGAAGGGAGCAAGAAAAAAATCACACGGCACACACCGTGCACACACACACACACACACACACACACACACACACACACACACACACACACACACACACACAAGAAAGATAGAATAAAAGCCTAAAAATTATATAAACACCGAGGAACATGCGACAGTCAGAACAATACAACTTGAATGAAAAGAAAAAGATACTGGCCACGAATATTTCTTGACGACAGATTTACGAGGTCCGTCAGTCTGAATATGATGAAACGAAGTAAGACGATCCCATCGTGTTGCAATTCATCAGCACTGATTACCGATCAATCTCTCAGACGATTGGCCTGCAGGAGTATAATGTTGTTTTGTTTCATCTAGTACAGGCGCCCGATGTCATACAGTCATATAAACTGATTCCGTTTCCAGGATTGTTCTTCTCCTGGACTGATGTCAGCTGTGAATGGAATGCGTGCAATTCATTTCAACAAATCCTTCAAAAAAATGTCAAATACTCTTCTCACAGGAGTAAGGTAAATAGGTGTAACTTTTTTTGTCTGTTTCCCTTTTTGATGTTTCTCTGTTTGTTTGTTTGTTTGTTTTTAATGGTTTTTTGTGTGTTTTTGTTTGTTTGAAGCACTGGCGCACACACACACACACACACACACACACACACACACACACACACACACACACACACACACACACACACACTGCACACCTACTGACACACACACACACACTCACACACACACTCACACACACACACTACACACTGAAACACACACACACTGAAACACACACGCACACACACATACACACACACACACACACACACACACAACACACACACACACACACACACTGCACACACACACACACAAACATGTTTCCCAGAATGCGGAGACCACGGTCTGTATCCAAGACAAACATGTTGTAGTTCAGACATTCGGACGTGAATAGAAGTAATTACCTCCAACAGACGCCTATGGTTTCAGGTTTCAATGCTTTGTAAGTCGGCATTGATGAAACGAAGGGCGCCGACATCTATTACTTAGCTGAACAGATCTTCTTGTAAAATAGCCGACGGAACACAATACTGCGAACAACTTGCAATTGAAACATCCATCGCTTACCGCTTTGTACTCTGTGATCTTAATGCACTGGTACATAATTCAGATGTACAGATTCTATTAATGTCTCTCCTTGACACAGAGTACAGACACTGAAAGATATACATACACACACGCACCGCACACTCGCACGCACACACACACGCACGCACGCACGTACGCACGCACGCACGCACGCACGCACACTCACTAACACATCCGGCTCCTCGGCTCTTTATTTGAATAACAAACATAAATTTAACCAATATATTATGAATATGCTTCATGCCATATCATGTGCATATTGCGCGGTTCTTTCAAGCGTTGAAGAATATTTGATAAGCAAACACTGTCACTGTCTGTCCGTGCAAGTGCGCAAGCAGTAGGTTTCTACAATACGCTTAATTATGTAGATCCCGCGCAAACAGGTTAACGGAAGATGCCTCAGTAGTGTATTCATGTCGGCACGTTTCTATACCTGACAGCGTGTAAACACAATCAACGGCAGGTAAATAACCGAATAATAATGATGTGAGAAATACAGGGCAAGGAAGAAAGATGACTGCAAACAAATTGATATAATTATTACAAGAGAAGAATGTCAACGAAGAAAACTTTTTTGTTTAAACAAAAGAAGTAGAGGAATGACACAGACCAGCTTTGGGGCGGGTGGGGAAGATTGGGAAGTAGGCAGGGGGTGAATGAGAGGGAGGTAGGCAGGGGGTGGATGAGAGGGAGGTAGGCAGGGGGTGGATGAGAGGGAGGTAGGCAGGGGGTGGATGAGAGGGAGGTAGGCAGGGGGTGGATGAGAGGGAGGTAGGCAGGGGGTGGGTGAGAGGGAGGTAGGCAGGGGTGGATGAGAGGGAGGTAGGCAGGGGGTGGATGAGAGGGAGGTAGGCAGGGGGTGGATGAGAGGGAGGTAGGCAGGGGGTGGATGAGAGGGAGGTAGGCAGGGGGTGGATGAGAGGGAGGTAGGCAGGGGGTGGGTGAGAGGGAGGTAGGCAGGGGGTGGATGAGAGGGAGGTAGGCAGGGGGTGGGTGAGAGGGAGGTAGGCAGGGGGTGGGTGAGAGGGAGGTAGGCAGGGGGTGGATGAGAGGGAGGGGTCAGGGGGTCGTTTATTTCGATACAGGGTATAGCTTAAATAAGGGGTAATAACAAAAAAGTAAAACGAACAGAAAGTTTAAGAGAGAGCGACAGAGACAGAGAGAGGGGAGGGGGTGACACAGACAGACAGACAGACAGACAGACAGACAAGGGAGGTCGAAGTAGTTGTTGGGAGGGGTTTGGAGGTATGCAGCAGACAAGGTAGGAAACATCATAAACAGCTGCAGTAGCCTAAAGTCCCGGTCACACAGCCCAAAAGTCGCGTAAACGCATGAATCACGCATACAATTTGGTTGTGCGTGCTTGTCGGTCGAGAATTTGACCATTTTCGCTGATTTACGCGATGAAAATCACCGATGAATTGCGCAAGAACTACGGAAAGATCACGCAAAAATCACTAACAAACCACGCACTACAGCGCATAGGCACGCAAAGGTCCACGGAAAACCACGTATAATCTGCGCACTATCACTAATGAACTGCGTATGAATCGCGCATGATTCGCGCATGAACTGCAGTATTGCGCTGTTTTACGTAATTTCTGCGCAGTTTGCGTAGTTCTTACGCGAACAATGCGCGAAACATGCGTCATATGTCTGCTAATCGTCAGTGGAAAGTCGTCGATGAACTTACGCGATAGCGGCAACATTTACGCGAACGATCACTGATATTCCACGCATATTTCGCGCATTGTTCGCGTAAGAACTACGCAAACTACGCAGAAATTACGTAAAACAGCGCAATACTGCGTAAACTCTTACGCGAAGCCGAGTTTTGAGCTGCTTAAAACCTGGAATCGCGTAAAGCGCCGATCTGGCGAATTACACCGGCGAACAACTACGGAGGTTCCACGTCAAAAAAACTGTATCGCGTAAGGATCGAATTTCGTGCGTGATTCATGCGTTTACGCGACTTTTGGGCTGTGTGACCGGGCCTTAAAGGCACAGTAAGCCTCCCGTCAACCATCACAGAGCTCCCCGAGCGTCTACATACAGTACAAGCATACTTCCATTTAAACGCTCACCGAACGGGAACATCCTGGCTGCTTTCTGTCGAGCGTGAGAAATGTTCAAAGAATTTATTTTCGTGGACTTGGCTACAACAACAATGGCGCCTCGTTTTGGTGCTGGACGGCTGTTATGATACCGGAAATCACGCCCGGACAGTAAGCCTCCCGTAAACCATCACAGATACTGTCAGGCTTTTACACACTGTACAAACACCCTTCCATTTGAACGCTCACCAAACGGGAACATCCTAGGTGCCCTACGTAAAGAGCGAGCAATTTTTAAAGAATTAATTTTGCAGATTGTCTCGAACACTTTTTGGACCCATCCTGAACTCAGGTCAAACATGAGTTACTTCCCTTCGGGTCTCATTCTATCGATGTAAACTGGCGATAGCCGTGAATCGATGATTATCAAAATGTTTTTGGACCGTGGTGCGTTTTTGAGCTAGACCTAACTTTTAAAATCTAAATAATAAATTGACAGCTTGTTACACAAACATTCTTTAATCATAAAAGAATTCTTTTTTCATCAAGACAAGATCAGTACAATTCGAAGTTGTGAAAGTTTGAAAAAAGAAAAGCCCGGAAGCAGGGTCACGCAAGGGTCGTAGCAGACGACGGTTTATCAGTGCATATCGCCGTTCCTCTCAACAGTCAAAAGCCATCGCTAGAGTTCTTGTGAACCACAGCCGTTTGTTTCGTGCATAAAAACGTGCTATTGTAAATAAGCTCACATCGAGTCGCATTCAAATGACTAACTGACGACTTCATTGTGAAAAAGGGAAACTGGATCACACGGGTTCACGATGGCTCAGGGGTAAGATAAACCACGCAAAAATAAATTCTTTGAAAATTGTTTGTTCTTTACGGAGGGCACCTAGGATGTTCTCATTCGGTGAGTATTTAAATGAAAGGGTGTTTGTACTGTGTGTAAAAGCCTGACCGTATCTGTGATGGTTTACGGGAGGCTTACTGTGCCTTTAAAGAAACGAAACCGTCAACTTCACGCACTGTAAATAACTTCGACATGGCTCACTCAAATACACGTGACAAAAACTAAGCTCACTACCATACACTCGTACTGGTGTCATTTGACACCAAAACGGGGTCACCAAACCACGAACCTAGACTCCGTACAATAAAAAACTTTTTTTTATTTCATTCGGCCATTCAAACTCTGAACTCCCTTCACAATCAATCCCCAAGGTCACTGATAAAACGTCTTTTTTCACCCCAGCCCGCTGCTTTCAATCAATCAATAAAAAAAATAACAAGTCGCGTAAGGCAAAATAACAACATTTAGTCAAGCTGTCGAACTCACAGAATGAAACTGAACGCACTGCATTTTTTCACAATGACCGTAGTCCGCCGCTCGTGCAAAACGCAGTGAAATTAACGAGCCTGTTTAGCGCAGTAGTGGTTGCGCTGTGCTGCATAGCACGCTTTTCTGTTCCTCTCTTCGTTTTAACTTTCTGAGCGTGCTTTTAATCCAAACATATCATATCTATATGTTTTTGGAATCCGGAACCGACAAGGAATAAGGTGAAATTGTTTTTAAATCGTTTTCAAAATTTTTATTTTAATCATAATTTTTATATTTTTAATTTTCAGAGCTTGTTTTTAATCCGAATATAACATATTTATATGTTTTTGGAATCAGAAAATGATGAAAAATAAGATGAACGTAATTTTCGATCATTTTATAAAAAAAATAATTTTAATTACAATTTTCAGATTTTTAATGACCAAAGTCATTAATTAATTTGTAAGCCTCCATGCTGAAATGCAATACCAAAGTCCGGCCTTTGTCGAAGATTGCTTGGCCAAAATTTCAATCAATTTGATTGAAAAATGAGGGTGTGACAGTGCCGCTTCAACTTTTAAAAAAATCTGGATATGACGTCATCAAAGACATTTATCGAAAAAATGAAAAACCTGGCTGGGGATATCATACCCAGGAACTCTCATTTAAAATTTCATAAAGATCGGTCCAGTAGTTTACTCTGAATCGCTCTACACACACACACACGCACAGACACACACACACACGCACACACACACACAAACACACACACATACACACACACACACACACATACATACATACATACATACACACACACACCACGACCCTCGTCTCGATTCCCCCTCCATGTTAAAACATTTAGTCAAAACATGACTAAATGTAAAAAGAGAGTCAACACACTGAGTAGATTTCAAAAGAAAGCTCGAAGCCTACACGTCGTCGCTGAACAGATTTCAAAGGGTAGTTTGAAAACAAGCCGTAGCCGTACCCCTGCTATTGCCGGGTACCCCCTGGGTTATCGCATTTTTGCAGTTCTGGGTGGAGTCCCCACTCCGGGCTGCAAAGGGTGGGTTAAGGTTGTCACCCTCCTGCGAAATAAACTCGTAGATCAGCGGGGCATGATCCGGGTGTAAAAGACTGATAGGCTGGTATACTGTAGTAGGCTATAGTTGATTTTTCGGACAAAATGTTCAAAAATGTTTCCTTGTTTGGTCTGTATCCTATTCAGAGCGAGATAATTCATCTAAATGCGTTGATTCCTAGAGCCTGATATTAATTGAGCGAAGCTGACTTCGCGAAGTCCCCTTCACTCAGCTGGCTGCTTTGGTCGTGGGTTTTCGGTGAGATGGCTTCGGGCTCAATTAGGGACAGTCGTAACACGCTAAACACGAATATTTTCCAAAACGCACTAGTACTTAATTGACTTTTATTTCAAACGACATTAAAGAACCGTCACAAAACGACAATAGCTATAGTGCTTTCTGGCGCTTAGACTTGTAGTGCCAAATGTACAAGAGGCTTTCGATCGCGTACTTTTCTTTCTGGTTATGTTACCATATCTCGTATAAACATTTCTACGTTGCGACTTTTAACAGATTAAGTGCGAGTATACAAGTCCATAAGAGGACGCAATTATCAACATGATCTGACATTTCTAGAGCGTAAAGTTTCCGGTCTTATTTTCACTTCAGGTCCTTTCGTAAAGATATGATTATTGCTGACCACGGTTAAGATTCTCTGAGCTTTCTCGCAGTCTCTTTGAACAAAACAGTGAAAATCATTTTGACCAAACGGTCCATAGCAGATGGTAAGATATAACAGAGTGCAATTCAGATAATTGTGAATATGATACTGTGTATATAAACTTTCCGTCCACGGCGTCCGTGTCGTCTCTGTTATGTCGAAGGTAAACCTGTGTACACATTTGCCCCTGCAATTCAATGACTGAATGCGCCTTGAACAAATACAGTAAAACAGATGAAAAGAAAAGGGTAAGTATAGGTTGCGAGTGGTGGGGACGACGAGGGTTTCTTACTGAATGGAAACTATTAGATATACTAATCAGTGCAAAGTAGTTGTTATTGTTTCTTTTCGGATTATTTCTGTTGTCATCAAGAAGACAACAATTAAAGATAATTGAAAGTATTTCATTAAAACAGCAAAGTTTTGTTCTAGTCTTTAAGCACTTTGACTTTGTATATTATCCGTTTGACTAACAGCCATAAAGACACGTGTCCAAGAGGCAGGTTATTGCAGGATGTATACTTCTTGTGTTTGAGGTAAGGCCAAAAAGAAAAATATGTCTGTTTCCGGTAACCCGACCGACCGTATTTTTAAGCGCCGACCCTAAAGGGTTTTTTCGCTTTTCGCACACACACAAACAAATAAAAAAATAAAATAAAAATATGAAGTCAAGTATACTTTATTTAGTTTCAATATATCTAGGTCAAAAACATGTGCTAAATAATTGTAAGTAAACTAAGGAAGCGTTTAAAAAAACAAAAAAAACGTAAAAAGACGTTAACAAAACGTAAGAAAAAGGTTTAAAAAAAAATAAAAAATAAAAAAACCCGACCGACCGACCCTATTTTTTTCGGTGATGTTACCGGAAACAGACATATTTTTCTGTTTGGCCTTAAAGTCTAAAATCGGCACAGAAAACGTCTAGCGCGACCACCCAAAGGATTCTAACGTTTGAACTCACAAGGACGATATTCTCTTCAGACATGCATATCCACACCTCGGCGTCAGCTGTGTTTACGACTTGTCACCCCCTATTCATTCATAAGAAAGTCGGCCTGCATTAGCATTCTAACGTTCACAGCTCTGTACAGACAACTTATCAGACGGTAAAACTAGCAGACAAGAGACAGCCACCCTTTCATACGCAGCACACCAAGTAACATATAGCTTCACAATACTGGGAGGTACCCGTTTTAAACTTCGCACACACCTGGGTGGATTTTACTCTGCAAACATTGTGTGACCCGCCCCACTGTTACCGGGTGTGTCATTTTCACCATTTGGATGCAGTTGTGTGCAGTGTCTTTTGCAGTGAAGTGAAGTTTTCTTCTGCTGCTGTAGGATTACTTGAGCGTGGACATAGGTGTGATTGATTCAAGATTTCAGAACAGTTGACAAATGCTCGACTCATTTGTTCGTGGATTCCTAATAATAGTGGTGTATTAGTAAGAAACGTTGACACTCTGATACTATACTGGTCAGTGAGAAAATGCTTGTTATCTCAAATGTGATGGACTAGTTCGTGGATTTACTGCTGTATCTGTTGTCGAGGGTGAAAGGAAGCTGAATGGTGGGAGTGGAGATTTAAGAGCGAAATTTTGGTGAGTGAGGCCCTGCCGAGAGTGTGCAGGGAAACACACACGGTGAATGATCGACTATTTAGATGATTGATTCATTGCTCTCAAAGATTTTGCTTTCATTTTGTCGGCGGTCGTGATTGTCGTTGGTGTTGTTGTCGTCGTTGTGGTTGCTGGAGTTGTTGCTCCTGCTACTGCCGCTGTTGTTTGCGATACTAACTATGCTGATTTGTTTGTTTGTTTGTTTGTTTGTTTGTTTGTTGTTAATTTGTTTGCTTCTTTCTTTCTTTCTTTCTTTCTTTGATCCTTTATTCCTTCCTTCCTCCCATCCCCCCTTTTCCCTTCCGTCCTTTCTTCCTTCTTTCCTCTCTTCGTTTGTTTGTTTGTTTCTTTTTTTTCTTTGTTTCTTTGTTTCAAAACTACTGTAGCTTAAAATGTGTGCCATTACACTACCGATTGTGAGATGTGAAGCAATCTGCGGCCTTTAGAGAGAGAGAAAAAAGGTTTATTGAAAGAAAAGCAGTACTGACTCATACACTTAATTCTACACTGAATACACCTTGCGTAGGAGTGTGCGCCTGAACGTGATCAATTACAACAAAGAACTGCCCTTAAAATGACACGCCTACCTAGAAATCTACAAAAACGATTTGTTCATAGGCTAATTGCTACTGCCTGCGTAGGCTCAGTGCAAAAATGTCTCTCACACCTAGAGGCGTCAGACTTCGGAACAAGTTCTGAGTTTAAATGTCTTCTTTGCGCCTCTGTTAAAAAGGCTCCACAGATATCATGCATGATCAACAACAACAAAAACACGTTCAAAAATCAAGAATCCAAAAAACATAAAATGTTAATTTGTGACCATTTTGTATAATTGATGACTCAAAGCATTCACTAGTACGTCGACGTCTTTTAAGTGGTCAAACACACAATGAGGAAATGAAGATTGATCTTGGGCGTTGCTTTTTCTATCAGCTCCCAGTTTTGATATTCGTGCACCTACTATGCCAACGCCCGTCTGTCTGCCTAAAAGCCCAACCAGAGAGGTGAGGCTTTCCTTTCACTATTTCAAAGAACTTTTCCCCCCTGATGATAATAGACGTAAAAAAGGGTGTCCAAAAATAGGAGTCCCTTTTCAGTTCATGGGAACAACTCCCATGTTAGGGAGCGTTTTGGTGACGGAAATATTTAAAGGTCCTTTCTTTCTTTCGTGTGGCATATTTTTGAGGTGACTGACTTTCTTAAAAACGCGACACCATTCAGATACTCAGAAGACCGCAAAGAGGCGGTTGCAGCTAATGTTGAATTGAACAAGGCTTTTACATCTGGGTAGTTATACAGAGACGGGGTCCAGTTTGTTGCGCGCATTTTCAGTCGTTTTAATGCGTATTATGTATATCAAAATGCAAATAGAATGTCTTATCTTGTTTTTTTTCCTTTAAATACTACGGTAAATGGATGACACAATCTTGTTGTTAAAGCAGAGTCAGTATCCATTTTCTGTCGTTTTGAATTTGTGTGTGTATAATATAAAGTGGGGTTTCTTGTTGTTGTATCTAAATCCATGTTATACGTACATTCTTTATGTTCCACGTGACGCATGTCTGGAATTTTTAAATGCTTGTAATCTATCAAACGTAGACAACCAATCCATGCAAGCATTCACTTTTTTTCTGCAGGATAGGAATATATTTGGAAAGTGCATTTATTTAAGAAATCAAGTTGAAGGGTTTACATTCCTCGTTCACAATAATAACAATACAAATAACAATGGACATTTATATTGCGCTTCTCCACAGCTCCAAGCGCTGTACAAGTTCAATTTACAAGTTCAATCAAAAACACAACACGATATATACAACTAATACAATTTGTCTCAGATGAAAAGGAAATACTCATTAAACAGCACATATACATGCTTGCATAAAATACAAAGAATCACATTTTTTTGCAGCGCAGCACAGTGCACAGTCAATATACACGCAAACAAACACATACTCACAACAAGCACACAATTGATACATCATTCGCGTGACACTGAATTTCCTTGATCCCAGCTCTGTGCAACAAACCACCCGCATTTTTGTTCAGTTTGTAGCTATAGTGTTCCCCCGAAATCGGAGTATGACTGCCTTAATGGCGGCGGGGGGGGGGGGGGGGGGGGGAGAGAACATAGGCCTACACGTAAATGCCTACTCGTTCCCACAAGTGCACGTGTCCACGAACGCAGAAGATGAAGAAGAAGATTGTAATGTAATAAGACGCTTACAGTAAAAACTGTCCAAGACTACAGTACATCTGATGCTGTGTTTCACGTCAAATACCCGTGTGACTTGGAATAATAGGCCGTGAAAAGTAGGATATGCGCCAAAATGGCTGCGATCTGCTGGCCGATGTGAATGCGTGATGTCAGTATTGTGTAAAAAATTCCATCTCACACGGCATAAATAAATCCCTGCGCCTTGAATATGTGCGCGATATAAATTGCATAAAAAAATAATATAAAAAAAAAAATCCCTGCGCTTGGAACTGTACCCACGGAATACGCGCGATATAAGCCTCATATTGATTGATTGATTGATTGATTTCAGCAGCTTTGCCTTTGTCCATCAATGTTTACACAAAGCTTCTTCATGCTCCGCTGCTTGTAACAAGTTAATAAGATTACATCTCTGTAGGATTTTTTTTAAGTGTGATCCGAACTTTTGCTTTGGGAAGGACAGAACCTTTCAGTGGTGAGTCAATTTTCCTACGATTTTTAATGCATCAACGCAGACAGTTTATATTCAGATAAGTTCATTCTTCTTCTACGGTTCACCTGTTTTCTGTTCAACCGCGCGTCTTGGAGTGTATAATTCGTGCTATGAATTTTCAAACCCGACGTCATCTTGCATTGCCATTGTACAGTCGATGTGTATGAGACATAGCCGAGCATATCAACATTCAAAACTACAGGATATATATATGTGTTGGTATCAAGAAAAACTACAGGTGGTTCCTTTTGTGTGCGCCATTCTCTGTACTATTGCTGAATAATAATTCGTGGAATAGCCTGTTCTAGGCTGCGGATTTACTGTCGCTGATTCACGAAGGTATATCACACTAGGATCTCAAAACTCGTACATCGGAAGATCTCAGGGTGAGACCGTCATTATTTTCTTTGTTTTACGGGTGATTTTTTCTCTTCAAGGTTTTCACAATCATCGCCTTTTCTTTGGCGTCAGAATCCCTCATCTTCCGTTTCGCTTCGCCGAGTCGAACACACACACACACACACACACACACACACACACACACACACACACACACATACACACACACGCACGCACACACTGACACACACACACTGACACACACACACACACGAGAACAAACACACACACAAACAAACACACACACACACATATACACACACACACACACACACACACACACTCTCTCTCTCTCTCTCTCTCTCTCTCTCTCTCTATCTCTTTCTGGCATTCAGTACAGCTTTGTTGCGTCAGTGCAATCTACTCTATAATTCTTAACTCATGTCAAATGAACTTACATTTTTCATTTAAGCAATGTATTGTATGTAAATTGATGATATGTTCTTACTTTCATTTTATTATAATCATGTAACAGTAGTTTTCTTTACTTGCTTATTCTTTAGCAATTTTAAACTAGTCCCTCTTTAGGGCGAGGGCCAGATGTAAAAAAGCAGATCACTGCTTACTCTATTACTCTCGTTAAATAAAGAATTGTTCTTGTTCTTGTTCTTGTTCTCTCTCTCTCTCTCTCTCTCTCTCTCTCTCTCTCTCTCTCTCTCTCTCTCTCTCAGTCTCTCTCTCTCTGTCTCTCTCTCTCTCTGTCTCTCTCTCTCTGTCTCTCTCTCTCAATCTCTCTCTGTCTCTCTCTCTCTCTCTCAGTCTCTCTCTCAGTCTCTCTCAGTCTCTCTCAGTCTCTCTTTCTCTCTCTCTCTCTCTCTCTCTCTCTCTCTCTCTCTCTCTCTCTCTCTCTCACACACACATAGCCTACTGGGGGTTCACACAAACCTACTGTTTCTTCTAATAATTACTGACTTGTTTCTTCACAGACATTCACCTCCATTCTGACTTCATCCTAAATCGCACAAGACCTAAACAAAATGGCGGTCCAAGACTTGGTTTTGCATTTCATCTACGATGAGAACTCTGGCGACAAGCAGTTCTACATTCCCGGAGACATCCTTCGCGGAACCATCCATCTCCATCTGCTCAGAAACCTGCGCGTGCGCAGTATGACCTTGCTGATCCTCGGTGGCGCAGCGGTATCGTGGGAAGAGCAAGCTAAGAAGAAGTTGTACACTGCTCGAGAGGAATACTTACAAGGTACACACACACAGACACAGACACACACAGACAGACACACACACACACACACACACACACACACACACACATACACACACACACACACACACACATATATATACATACACACACACATACACACACACTGACACACACAAACAAACACACACCATACACACACACACACACACACACATATACATACACACACACACACACACACTGACACACACACACACACACACACTGACACAAACAAACACACAACATACACACACACACACACACACACACACACACACACACACACACACA